>NC_139225.1:15887647-16158137 GCF_055691185.1 Crinia signifera
TCCAAACAGGTACGGGCAGGCGCTGGGCCAGAGCCGGGCGTGTACATGAGGCAAAGGCCTGGGCCTGTAATACTCAGGGGGAGAGGACAGGCCTGTAATAGAGAGAGAAAGAGTAAGGCCATGCTTGAGCCTATAATAGAGGCCAGGGCTGGGCTGATAACAGAGAGAGAGAGCAGACCTAGGCTGATAACAGAGAGTGTGAGAGAGGGGCAGAGAGAGAGAGACCTGTCTGGTCTCATAACAGAGAGAAATAAGATTGTAATAGTGACTGAGAGAGGCCAAGCAGGAGTGGGCCTATAATAGAGGGAAGCCATGCTTGAGCCTATAATAGAGAGAGACCAGGTCTGGGCTCATAACAGAGACACATGGGATTGTAATAGTGACTGAGTGAGGCCAGGCAGGACTGGGCCTATAATAGAGGGAAGCCATGCTTGGGCCTATAATAGAGAGAGACCAGATCTGGGCTCATAACAGAGAGAGACATGGGATTGTAATAGTGACTGAGAGAGGCCAGGCAGGACTGGGTCTATAATAAGAGAGTGGCTAGGGCTGATGATAGAGAGTGAGACATACATGGGATTGTAATACTGAGAGCCAGGACTGGACCAATAACAGAGATTGGGGGCAGATGTACTAAGTGGTGTAATAAGAGATATATAAAGTGGAGAGAGATAAAGTGGTACTTATGTAATATCTGGACTCCCGTTTTTCTTATTAGACCGTGTCCCCTCGCGGGGCTCGCTGCGCTCACCACGCTTCGGGCACGGTGGCTCGCTGCGCTCGCCACACTATATAAAATCAACTCCATGCGTAGTTGGATAGTAGGGGTATGAAAAAATGGGGTGCAATTAACATGGGAGTCCAGATAATACATAACTACCGATAAAGTAGCAGCCAACCGTCTAATTTTTGTAACCGCCTGTAATAGTTAGGGGCTGATTTGCTGCTATTTTATCTCTTCACTTTATTTCTCTCCAAGGCTTAGTACATAGATCCCAGAGAGAGGCCAGGTCTGGGCTGATAACAGAAAAGGATAGAGAGAGAGTGTCCAGGCCTGGTCCTGTAATAGTGAGCGGTGTGTGTCCTGGGCTGATATCAGAGAGAGATCATCTCCAATGCCTCAGTTCTAGAGAGACTCCAATGAGGTTAGGGGAGCATTTATTAAAAAAACAAACCTAATGCAGAGGCTCCTGTAAGTGCAATAAATTGGGGGCATCACCTCTATATGAATAGAGTGCAGCTGCCACCCACATGCCTCAGGCACTAGCTTGTATATGTAGGATCTATAGCTGTGAGCTAATGTTACAGCTGTTAGTAATGATCCTCATACACCAGGCCTAGGCCATGGTGCGGAGCAGTTATATATTACTTTATCCTTTAGCTTTACTGACACCCGGATTATTCTTAACTCCTGCACACACGGGGGCCTCTTGCTGAGCGATCTGTGCTGACCACTGGTCTCTTGCTGAGAACACTGGGATCTGACTAGATTTTGATTGCAAGCAGTATAAATCTAGTCAGGTGATGCATTGCCGTCGCTGGAGAGTATACACACAGGGTGACGTGTGCTTAACTTCTAAGCCATCTAGTCATGTCACTTAGATACAGCCGTGAAATCACTGTGTGTGTGTGCACCCAGATAGACCGATCTAACAATGGATTTTGGGAGATCAGGCTTCCAAAGCCACAAAAGGTGGGCCAAGTGTTCTGAGGAACGCTTTGATACCCCTTTCACATCGCCCAAATAACCCAGGTCCAGCAACCCAACATTCCAACCTGGATTAAAAGAAGAGTTAATCCCAGGTTGCTGTGCAGTGTGAACACTATAAGAAGGAGGCAGCGTTAGCTCCAAGCACTGCCCCGCCAATGAGGCGCCGTTGCTTAGGTGTTGGCCTGGCCGTTACTTTGGAATGAACAGTTGCTGCTTTTCCATTGCAGAATGCAGAAGATATGGGCAGGTGTAAAGACCTGGGTGACACTGCGTGACTGGATCAAAGCGTTTACAGCGGCACTTGTGTGGTGCTCATGGTTGGCTGCTGTGAGCAGCTGCTGACCGTGGGCTGTCAGAACTCATGGATGGAAGACAACAGAAAGGCCGCTGTGGCTGCAAATGTTATTATTGGTGTAAAACTCAAAGTGCATCCAACCCTCCTGCGTAACTGCAGACCAGTCAGTGACCACGGTAACACCTGGCAAGCAAGCCTCAGAAGTGGACCTGGTATCGGTGGAAGAATCCCATTCTCTGTTGCATCGTGTGTGCGGCCAGGATGGGGACATTGGTTACCTATGGAAGAGGTGGCAGCCAATGAAGGGAGTGTGAGGTTATAGATGATGTTCTGCCGGGAAAAGCTACTGTAGGTCCTGCCCCTCCTGTGGATGTTAATTTGGAGCCTACCAGCTAATTGCAGGCCAGGTACATCCTGTCACGGAAGCTGAGTTCTCCGATGGAAGTAGCCCGTCAGCAGGGTAATGTGCCACGCTGCAAAGATTGGACAGAATTGTTTGTGGAACATGAACTGAAGGTGATGCCATGGCCTCCAAATCCAGCCGAGCATCTGTGGGATGCGTTGGGACAAGTCGTCCTTGCAGTTTATAGGCGTAATACGCGTGTGCTAAATGCGTAGAGAGATGCTGGTGCTATAAAAGTAAATTAAAATGACATCACATGCTTTTCCATGTGGGAGGTTTCCAGCCAGTGGAATTGTGTACTCTTGTTGTGGGTGCAGCACTGACTGGGGTTGGTTGTTCTGCTTATTGATTCTCCGATCAGACACATCGGAAGCAGGCTGGTGCTGTGTAGTGTTACTGCAGTGGTACTGAGACCTGGAGTTAAAGTCCCATCAAGGGCCCTCTTTGTGGATAGAGTTAGTACCTGTTCCTTGTGTTTGCATGGGTTTTGTCCTATACTTCAAAACATAATGCTGTTGGATCCGACAAATCTAGTGTAGCATTACGATCTCTGGCTCCGATGCGCACTGGACCGCACATCAGATCAGAATCGGAGACCAAACGCATACAATTTGCCACTTTTCACTTGAATTTAGGTATAGGGACTGTAGTGTATTTATACATTATATCATCACATACAGGCGGCACTGGGGCTTTCGTTATAACGCTTTAGATTGATGTTGTCATTTAGTGTGTTTCCAGGGTTCTATTATACAGTGCTAGCTGCTTGTGTTGCACAGATCTCTGCTTGTATCAGGAGGCAGACTCTGCTCGTGCCTCCAGCAGAATATATCTCCTAAAGGTAACTTACAGGTCCCGGCAGCCTGAGTGTGCCCTGTAGTCACAGTACATGATGTGAGCCAATGCAGAGACTGATGGCACCACACATGTATGGGTAGGAGCAGCTTGGCTACTTAGATTCCTACAGATCTCTGCTTGTATCAGGAGGCAGACTCTGCTCGTGCCTCCAGCAGAATATATCTCCTAAAGGTAACTTACAGGTCCCGGCAGCCCGAGTGTGCCCTGTAGTCACAGTACATGATGTGAGCCAATGCAGAGACTGATGGCATCACACATGTATGGGTAGGAGCAGCTTGGCTACTTAGATTCATACAGATCTCTGCATGAAGCCATATGTGCCCATTGAGTTCTGCTTAGTGCGGAAGTGGGTATGGCCAGCTTGCATTCAGCACCGTAACACCCCCAATAGATCAGTCTTTTAGGGCACCATACCCGCTCACCAGGACAATGTCACCATCTGGTATCATGCGTGCCGTTTAGAGGCATCATCCGTTTCTGGGGTCTGCTTTGATTGACATATTGACATCTGTGACTTTGTCTTGCAGGCAATCGTCGCTGCGCAGAGGAGAGGGGAAGATGTGGAGACTTCCAAAAAATGTAACATTTCTCTGTTTCTTTATATGTGAAAACATAACACAATGTAAATAAATGTATTTCCGTGCCCCCACCCGTTGAGGTCATTAGACAAGCACCCAATAGTAATCTCCTCCCCCGCGACCAATTGTCCACCCCCTGCACAGCTGTCACTTTCACCGCATAGACATTCGCTCGTCCCCCATTTGAGCAGTTGCCGGGTTAGAGGCTCCGGTACTTGTGAGTTATCCGGGCGCCCGATTTTTGGTCGTATACGCATCGCGTCGCATCGCATGGCATCGTATGTTAACCAAATGGCATACGATGCGACGCGACGAGATGACCACCCGAACCCGATTTTACATCGCATGGCATCGTATGTTAACCAAATGGCATACGACGCGACGAGATGACCACCCGAACCCGATTTTACATCGGGTACCATGTAAAGTGATCACGTCGCATCGCATGTTAACCACATGGCATGCGATGCGATGCGATACCACCCGATTTTTGCAGTGTAAAACCCCTAGAAAGTGTCTCAAAAAGTGACACAATGTCAGTCCCATCCCCATTGTTAACGCCACTCCACTATCAACGTGAACCCGAAGCGTGGCGAGCGCAGCGAGCCCGCGAGGGGCGGCGGTACGCGTCCTCCGACCTTTTCATGCCCTACTATCCACTAGGGCGTGGAGTGAGAATATAATAGTGTGGCGAGCGCAGCGAGCCACCGAGCCCGAAGCGTGGCGAGCGGACACGGATACCTTCACAGGTAAGCGCGTCCCTTCGCGGGCTTCACAGGTGTCCACGTCGCCGTGGACACCTGTGAAGCCCGTGAAGGGACGCGCTTACCTGTGAAGGTATCCGTGTCCCCTCGCGGGGCTCGCTGCGCTCGCCACGCTTCGGGCACGGTGGCTCGCTGCGCTCGCCACACTATTATATTCTCACTCCACGCCCTAGTGGATAGTAGGGCATGAAAAGGTCGGAGGACGCGTACCGCCGCCCCTCGCGGGCTCGCTGCGCTCGCCACGCTTCGGGTTCACGTTGATAGTGGAGTGGCTGTGAGCATCCAATATCATTCATCAATATCATGCATATCTGACACATTAAGGACAACTGAATTAAAGGTAATAACTGTGTAATTAACATAAGAATGAAATAAATTACAATAACAAATAATCATAAAGCACACAATAATCAATCAACATCATGATTTATCAACTAACGTGAGCGCATGCAGAATACGCTCAAATGCGTTGTCTCTCGCCAGGCATTTTCGCCACACGAACTCCTGCATGTAGGAATCTAGATGATGGCGGGCTGTGCCCCGCTGGCGTTTGTTGCGCCATTTTGCACACCCCCATAGTCTCTCAATGTTCTGTGTGTGTGCACCAGTCTCTGGGTCGACGAAATTAAAGCGGTGATTTACCCGCAAGTGGCTGTAACCAGCCCGCTCCAGTTCACTGGTTTGGTAGGCGCGCCAGCAATCACTGACGATGGTGCTGCCAGGTGCCACGTGCTCCACAATTGCACCAAGGAGAGTGGGTGCATCTCGTTTGGGAACTGCGACCATGAAACAGTCCCCTGTCTCCCGGCACACTCCTCCGAACACCCACTGCTGTGGGAGTATTCTGCCAACATTGGCCTTGCGCTTTACAAACAGGGTTTCATCAACCTCCACCATTTGCCCTGGGCCTCCAATCTGCCGTTGAGGCTGTGCCATTAAGTCACATTGGCATGCCTCCCGCATCAAGGCATTATAAAAAACGGTGCTTTTATTGCATAGTTTTAAATTCTTTGCACAGAACTCGATTGATGTCAGTTCATCACACCAGCACCAGATAAAGCGCAGGATCGTCATGAATGGGAGCCTGCACCCAGGATAGAACAGGGAGGCCCGCAGACTCTGTTTTTTGCTGCAGCTTTTAATATAGCAGCGCCATTTGCGCTCTTTCAGGGACAGGCGCATAGGGTGCCCATTTGGGCATGTGGCAGTCAATGGGAGCAGCCCTTTCTCCTGCAGGAATGCGACTGTCTCTTCCTCAGTTTTTGGGAGGCTGAAGATGCCATCAACCAAAGCCATTTTGGCAATAATGGTGTAAGGGGTGAAATGGGGCAGGTGTAAGGGGCCAAATGGGGCAATATTGGGGTAAATGTCCAAAAATTCACCTCACAAATATGGAACAACGCTGTAAATCAATATCTCTCTCAGTAAAACACTTGCTCTCTCCTCTGGAAACTACCTCACACTGTTTTTCTGCCAGATGTGCCAGAGGGCGGGTTTAAAAATGGGCGGGAAGTGTAAACATCGCGTCGCATCGCATCCCATTGTATACCATACAATAAGCATACGATGCGACGAGATACGACGCGATGGAAAATCGCGTCGCATCGTATGCTTATTATAATGGCATGCGATGACCACATCGGGCGCCCGGATAACTCACAAGTACCGAGGCTCCTCACTGGTATTCGCAGCATCAGATGTTACAGCAATTGAGTCCCTGGAAAGGACTCGGTCTGCAATGAGCAGACATACGATTAGGTCCCTTCTCTGCAGCCGTCGCTGTCCAACCTCTCCACGCTGTGACTCTTACATGTACCAGCGGGTGTTATTGCCTCTCACACCCTGGGTGTGGCCCTTACACTTGTAATTGTAGCAGGAGACCTTATACTGTGTCAGTGTGTGTGTGTGTGTGTGACATTATGTGGACATACACTCACATGGCTGACTTTTCTCCCAAGGGTCTGCAGGACAGAACAAGCAGCACACCATCACCAAGAACACAGCCAAGCTGGACAGAGAGACAGAGGAACTGCACCATGACCGAGTGCCGCTAGAGGTGGGCAAAGTCATCCAGCAGGGCCGGCAGAGCAAAGGCCTGACGCAGAAGGACTTGGCCACGGTAAGAGATCGGCCTTTAGTGTTAGTGACTTGGCCTAACAATGAGATATAATGCAATGTGTTCTCTTACCTCCCAGAGAATTAACGAGAAGCCGCAGGTAATTGCAGATTACGAAAGCGGCAAAGCCATTCCCAGTAACCAGGTCATGGGGAAGATTGAGAGAGCGATCGGTGAGTCATTATAATCACCTGATGTCTGTACTGTATGTAGCCGTATCTCCCGGCTCTGGCCACCTTTGATCAGATGAATCTAGTCCAGTGTAGTTTCCGGGTAACACTTGGGTAGGTCTGAGATGTGAGCTGGGATCGTGCGGCTTTCTATTGTGAGAATCTTCCGCTGTGGTCCGGACGTGGACAGTTGGCTGCTTGTTACCACGGAAACGAGTGTTTGCTGAGTTAATTACGGTGTGAGAATGACACGATGGCGATGTAGGATGTACACACTAACTGAATACATGACTATACTACATCCTGATGGGCTATCTGGTGCCATTCTCTACATGCGATCATGTGGATGGCATATGTCATTTGTGTATAGGCCCGAAATGAGCAGCATTCTCATCCTGTGTGTATCGGATAAGCCCTGACGCTAGGGACTGTGACCATAGTGATTGCCTTATCTACAGAAATGGTTCCCCACTGCTGGCACTAGAAGACCATTTAGCATTGTGTCTTATTGTGGGTTACACAGCAGATGTGCTTTACATACAATATTCTCCCCCCACCCCTTGTTATTTCCTAATAATCCCATATAACATAAGACCTTCGCTCGCTATCTGTCAATTATAATATGCAAATCAGGTCTCACCTCCCGCTACCAAATGATGTGGGAAGACTGCTCCCAGCCTACGTGTATTCATTAATCCCGTTACCTTATGATCTCTGGGTCGTTTGGTCTTCATATACACAGATGATGGGTTATGTCCTTCAAACCAACTACCCCCATGCGATTATATGTAGGAGAATGACACCTGAGATTTAAGGGCCCTACACGCGGGAAGATGCTGAGCGATGCTAGAACACTCAGCAATGTGTTCAGCGCTGTGTGCTGAATTATTTGTCAGGGCCAGTGGCAGGCTCGGGGATGTTTGGCGCGGCTCGGGAGCCCGAGTCCTTCCGAGCCGCCCTGAGCATCCCCGAGCCTGCCATCTGGTCACTGTCTACTTTGAATAGTGGCAGGGAAGATTCGGCGTACGATCGCCAGAGCAAAGATGAGGGGTGCGGCCTATGTTCTGTGGTGGGTTTTGATGGGGCAGGACAGACTGGCATTGCTATGGCCCCTGCACATGGAGCGATGTAGAAGCATTTTCTAAGCGATTTAGTTAGATCTTTTAGAAAATGCCCTGAAATTGCCCCATTACCGTATGAGGGGCAATACATTTGTCTGTATGTGAATGACAAGAAGTAAGATGCCAATAACTGCCCCTGAGATACAGAAGGTCAGATTTATCATGGCTGTGTGTGATAGAGATGTCAATCAGTCGTCATTCTCATGTCCCATGTGATATTTCTGGGTTGATGGTGCACAAACTGTACAATGATCTGAGTGCTCGGTCGTTCACCTGCAGATCGCCCAGATAATTGTATAATGTATGTCAGCAGTAGTATCTGATTGCTTCATCCATATACTGCAATGTTTTCTGGTTGATTCCATCTCGTCGTTCCCCCATCTTGCAGGTCTGAAGTTACGTGGAAGGGACATTGGAAAACCCCTCGAAGCTGTCCCAAAGGGCAACTGAAAGCAAAGCCTCGAAATCAGTGGTCCCCAGCTGATCTCGCCCGGTCTGTCTGACAGGCGGACCGGGAACTTATGTTGCCAATCCTGAGCACGTGGGGGGAGGGGGGGTTTCGGACTGTACTCGATGGGAGAGACTAAATGCAATGTTACCTGCTCTCAATACCAACCAAGAATCACCACATTTCTGCCACACCCGAGTCCTGATCCGCGGGGTGATGATTAACGACCAGGGAGTTACAGGACCAGTGATTCCGCTTTGATTTGTTTCCCGGATGGGGTGTTCCTTTTTCTTTTTTATTTTATTTTTTTTCCTGGCGAACCGGAAGAACAGTCCCTACATTCATACGATCTCACGCCCTTTCTTGTATGTAATTGTAAAATAAAAATTGTTATCCTTCTTCACCTGACTGCGTCCTCAGTATCTTCCCGACTCCATTACAAGGCCCGAGAACTAGGAAATACATGGAAGAGTTACTAGCCCCGGATGTAGCCACGTGCATCTGCTCAGTCTGGCCAAGTTCTAGTGGTGAGGTAGAGGTAAGGGACCGCATAGCCAGTATAGGCCTCTGTATAGGCGTTTGCTGTTATTACAGTAATGATTGTACCAGTCTCTAGAGACCCAGTGCTGACTGCCGAGCTCCAGGTATAATACTGATTCAGTATGGCGATGTGTATTGTCGTCATCTACATTCCCAGTGACTCTGCGCAGCGATACACAAGGCTACATGCAGGTGCTGGGTCTGTGCATGAGAGCGGGCAACATACGCTCGGGTACATCGTGGCCATGACTAATGCAACATTCCTTTACTGTATGCGCTGGCCTTGTGGTGATGCATCTGTGGAAACCCGGAGATGGTTTATTTCCTTTTGTTGTTATAGTGGGAAACTCACGTACACTTCCTCCTGCCTGCCCCGCCTCACTTACACCTCCTCCTGCCTGCCCCGCCTCACTTACACCACCTCCTGCCTGCCCCGCCTCACTTACACCACCTCCTGCCTGCCCCGCCTCACTTACACCACCTCCTACCTGCCCCGCCTCACTTACACCACCTCCTACCTGCCCCGCCTCACTTACACCACCTCCTACCTGCCCCGCCTCACTTACACCTCCTCCTACCTGCCCCGCCTCACTTACACGTCCTCCTACCTGCCCCGCCTCATGTGCACTTCCTCCTACCTGCCCCGCCTCATGTGCACTTCCTCCTACCTGCCCCGCCTCATGTGCACTTCCTCCTACCTGCCCCGCCACATGTGCACTTCCTCCTACCTGCCCCGCCACATGTGCACTTCCTCCTACCTGCCCCGCCTCATGTGCACTTCCTCCTACCTGCCCCGCCTCATGTACACTTCCTCCTACCTGCCCCGCCTCATGTACACTTCCTCCTACCTGCCCCGCCTCAAGTACACTTCCTCCTACCTGCCCCGCCTCACGTACACTTCCTCCTACCTGCCCCGCCTCACGTACACTTCCTCCTGCCTGCCCCGCCTCACGGACACTTCCTCTTGCCTGCCCCGCCTGAAGTACACCTCCTTCTACCTGCCCCGCGTACACCTCCTCTTACCTGCCCCGCCTCGCGTACACCTCCTCTTACCTGCCCCGCCTCCTTACTTAGTTATGGGGAGCGGTGGTGGTTATATACATGTTGTTCAATGATAAAAATCCCTTCTGCCTTCCATCCTCACCAATCAATACATCACTGCCTCTTACCTGCCCCCTGTCACTTACATTACACCTTACCTGCCCCCTGTCACTTACACTACCCCTTACCTGCCGCGCCTCACTTACATCACCTCCTATCTGCCTCACTTAAATTGATTATTCATTGGGAGGGAGGGAGGGAGGGGGGCGTAGCAGGAATCCCAACACTTTTTAGTTTAAAATGAAGGTGTTCCCTGCTTTTATAATCTCATGAAAAGTGCATAAAACCCCGTGAATTTATGAATTTGCTTATCCGAAAATGTGCACCTGAAATATAGAATTCGGGATTTGCTGCTTCCCGCAGGCTTCCATGTAATGAAGGTTTGTTAGCGGTCATTAGGTAATTGGCGCATATTTACGTGGCAGTAAAATGTGACCCTACAGAAAGGCAGAGAGCGCACAACACGTTCCAGTCATACTAATACAATTCCGTCTGTAATAAACACGCAGCCCATGATCCCATGATCGCCTACACACCAGGATATTTATTTCTGAAGGACCGGAGGCTGTATAACCAGGATGTGGCGATGGGTCTCGGAACAGTTCTGTAATGTGGGGAGCAGGATCCTCGTTCCCTTGGGATTTATGTTCTTGGTAGCTGAGCTGGATACACGGTAATCATCTGCCAGAGGAGACGGACATGTTGTCTTCATTCTGTGGGGGGAAATAACAAGCTCTTAAGCTGGGTAATAAATGGGCATGTCTGTCCTGGCCTACCAGAAATGGGGGTAGGGCTGTTATACAGTGTGGGCCATACAGAACATCAGCCCCTCCCAGGAGTGACTGGTACCTCACAGGGACATGGCACTGTTCTACTGATCCACCATTGGAGTTCCGTTCTCCGGTGCTGCTGTGAGAACTGCTGACCTGCACATGATTATTATTCTCATCTAGTTCTCCGCCCATCAAAATGATGGCACAACGTAACCGTAATGTCGGTGCCGGCGACTGTGTGCCGACACAGAGCAACACTTGAATTGCGCTGTTGGACGCTGTCTAGTGTCCTCCTGCGCACCAAACCACTTGAATTCCCCCACAGCGGTAAGGTGGGGAATGAACCTTTAATTATATAGGATGAGAATAGTTACATGTTGGCTTATTTAATGTAATTGTGAGTGCAATATTCAGGTGAAAATGGTTTTCTAAAATACAATGTTCTATAAAACAGTGATAGAAATCCCTGTACATACCACCACTAGGTGGCAGTGTGGGAGAAATTATATAGGTCTTATAGGAATAGGTGCTCCTGGCAGGAACACACTTGTCATGGGGGTGGTATTGGAGGGCAGTGTGCAGGAGACAGACCGAGGCATCCCCATGTGCAGTTAATATGCCACAAACTGATTGGAAGGGGGCCTGGAACCTGTAAGCATTGGGCAGACAGCCTCTGGGGGGTGGGTGACCTAAGTGCACCTGTCCACCTGTACTAGACCCTCCTCCATGCCCGCATCCTGCCCCTACACATTGGCCTTTATTCAGATCTGATCGGAGTACAAATTTGTTCTCAAAATGGGCAAAACCATGTGCACTGCAGGTGGGGCAGATGTAACGTGCAGAGAGTTAAATTTGGGTAATGGATAATGAATGGGCACGTCTGTCCTGGCCTACCGGAAATGGGGGTAGGGGGTGTTGAAACTGAAATCTAAATTGCAGTGTAAAAATAATGCAGCCGGTATTTACCCTGCACAGAAACAAAATAACTCGCACAAATCTAGCACATCGGGGAACTGTATAACTTTAATGTGCCGTCCCCAATGCTGCCTCAATGTTCCTGAATGCTAGTGGGTATACTGGCGCTGGATGGCAGCGGGCATGAGGCCTTACACTGGCACACACGTCCTAGTCTGGCCTGGGTACATAGAGAACATTCTGCTGATAATAAATTACCTCTTCAAACACCACGTTATCGAAACCATCTATTCGCTCCGGCATTGGCGGCGCCCTTTCCAGGTTCCTTTTGCGTTTGCGGTACAGAAGATATGCCAGCAAGATGACCAGCAGCGCAGCGATCACGCCAATCACTATCGCCCAGATGGTTCCTGAGTTGCTTTTACCTGGCGGAGCAAGCGGTGGCATTTTATTTTCAGCTACGTAGACATCTACAACCATGTGCATGCATTATGTGATCGTCGCTCTCTGTATGTATACAGTAACCAAATCTGATCAGAGACACACTGTGCCTCGTGCCTACCGCTATGTGTTACTGTGTAACCTCTCTGCAATGCTGACCCACCTCTACAGGGCCGCACGCACCGGCGGTGTTCAGAGTTCAGCAAAACTACCGCTGCCAAGTAACATGCAAGCACAGGGCACTTGCGCTACAGGAAATGTGCTGGGCTGTGGCTATTCTGATTCATGTAGGTGGGCGTGCTATGGCAGAGCCACCGGCAGGCCGCTGGAGTGGTTGCGTACAGTACCTCTCACATCAGAGCCCATACTCAGATGGAGAATGTGCACATGTCACAATGCTACAACCGATAGTGGTGAGATTACATCGTCCACAGACGCTGACAGCGGGCATCTCAGCCTTGGCGCATACAGTCGTACACCGGGGACGGGCGCTGTGGCGGCACCTGCATAGTCACAGACATGCAGGGCAAGGTGATGCTCTATATAGGTATTGGTAACGTCAGTCACATTGTACATTACCTGCCGCCGTTTCCTGTTCCGCGTTACAGAGCGTGTCCAGCGTGTACGTCACATCGTCCAGAGAGACCACAGCCGAGTGCGGGCGGGAGCCCTTCGATGCTTCAAATATAATCTGTAGCAGAACAACAGCCTCTGTCAGCGACTACCGGGCAGGTGTCAGGTAAGTCTTGTGCCGGCAGCAAGCGCCAGTCATTCTATATGGGTATCTATAGGGGCGATGTACTAATCCCAGGAGAGTGATAAAATATCAGCCAATCAGTGCGCATCTGCTGTGTGACAAGGAACTGATTGGTTCCCCTCCCCGCTTGCCCTGTGCATGGTACCTGGAACTCCTCGGTGCTGTTGAGCTGTATCTGATGCTCCTGCCAGCCATTGCTATGGTACCCATGGAGTGCCCACACTGGCAGCAGCCCCTGTGCGCCAGTCACATACAGCACCAGCTCCCCCAGATCTGGACAGGACACAGAATGATGTTTATAGAGAGGACAATATAATAATACATCAGGGATCCTCTAGGAAGGAGACCGGCATTTTCCCATCACTCACGGAAATGATCCGGGGAGTCTGTCCGGTACCAGAAGCTGAAGCAGGATCCGGCGGTCTGCGGTAGGTGCTCGCTGATCAGCCAGGCAGAGGTGCCCTCAGTGTGCAGGGCGCCAGTGTCCACAAAGGCATAATGTCCTGTGAGGGTCAATAAGTGCCCATTAGATACCCACCGTCACTGTATAACAAAGGCCTTCTTCCTAGTACTCATTATCTGGTGTGTGACTATGGGGTATATGTACTAATCCACGGAGAGAGGTAAAGTACCAACCAGTCAGCCAAAAGGCGTGTAACGGTATAACATATAAAGGTTACTACTGCGTATCGCTACCAGCTATAGCGGCACATACAGCAGCTGACCCACGGGGTCCCGATACTTGACTAGCAGGCGAGTATGAGGATCTAGCGTCTGACCTTCTGGGCTCCCGACACTGTGATCTGTTTCTGGCAGCTATAGCGGCACATACAGCAACTGACCCAAGGGGTCCCGATACTTGACTAGCAGGCGAGTATGAGGATCTAGCGTCTGACCTTCTGGGCTCCTGACGCTGTGATCTGTTTCTGGGGCTGTTCTCGGTCTGTTTATGGCTTCTCCGTTAGTCCAGTCCCAGTCATAGGTGTCCATAAGGGGGATCCGGACATTGCTCCAGCCGCAAGACCCCCATTCAAAGTCACAGGACACTGCGGATGAGCAGAACGTTTCATTAATGATCAGCACTACTGCTCCCAGCAAGCCCAGGCTAAGAAAAGAGAGACAGGTCAGTAACACGCTACACAACATTCACACTGCCATACACCACACCATACCATATTATACCATATCATACCACACCATACCATACCATATCATACCACACCATACCATATCATACCACACCATACCATACCACACCATACCATACCATATCATACCACACCATACCATATCACAGGATATCACACTATACCCTATTATACCACACCACATCATACCATATCATACAACACAACACCATATCTTACCACACCATACCATACCATATCACATGACACCATATCATACCACACCATACCATTCCACACCATATCATACCACACCACACCATACCATATCATTCCACACCATATCACACAACACGTCACTATATTATACCACACAATACTATATCATACCACACCATATCACACAACACGACAACATATTATATCACACCATACCATATCACAGACCATACCATATCATATACCACACCATATCACACAACACGACACCATATCATACCACACCATATCACACAACATGACGCCATATCTTACCACACCATACCATACACCATGACACCATATCATACCACACCACACCATACCATATCCCACGACGCCATATCATACCATACCATATCACACAACACAACACTGTATCATACCACACCATACAACACGACACCATATCATACCACACCATACCATATCACACCATACCATATCCCATAACACAACACCATATCATACCATATCACACAACAGAACACCATATCATACCACACCACACCACACAACACGACACCATATCATACCACACCATATCATACCATACCACACCACACCACACCACACCATACCATACCATACCACACCATACCATATCCCATAACACAACACCATATCATACCATATCACACAACAGAACACCATATCATACCACACCACACCATATCACACAACACCATATCACACAATATCATACCACACCACAGAAAAGCACAATGTGCATAAAATATATTCCAACCTACTACACTATGTGCATTCCCCTTCTTTTATTAGGCTGAATCACTTCATGCCTGAGGCGAAGGTTCTGTCAGGAATAAACTTTATCTGTGAAATATTACTTATCTTATTTTGTGACAGAGCTGCAAGAGCTAATGTTTAACATTCACCTCAGGAATATTTACTCAGCTGACAAAATGGCTGCCGGCGCTGTTTGTACCTCAGTATTGTCACTAGTCTGTATTCTCGTGCATATAGGGTCTGCATACAAAATGGCTGCCTGCCCAGTGTCTAGGTGGAGAGGGGGGAGCACTTTCATCTATTGTATGTGTCAAGAACTAAAGATTGAGTACCTGCTTCATGACAGCGGTGATGGCTGATGTGAATGTCATCCAGTGCGATATAGGAGTGGTCTCCGCCAGCACCCACCGCTTCAAACAGAAGCTGCAATGAGAAGAGATATGGTCAGGAAGTCTCTGTGTATGGGCGCTCTTCTATCTCCAGACCATACAGGGCCCAATCCTGTGTCACACACATCTGCGGCCGTCCGCTGCTGCTGGAGTAACTGGCACCATTAGTATTTGGACTGGCACCAGCCCTATGCTCCGTCCATGCATTATGATCATGCATGGAAGTTGCATTCACCGACCACGGCACAGCCACGGAATGGGGCTGATCCCTATGCTCACATGCTTACCTCCCAGCTACATGTCCGAAATGCCCATTTCCTAAAAAGTCAGATCTGGGAACTGATCTCTATCACACACTAGGTCAGTGATGGCTAACCTTGACACTCCAGCTGTTGTTGAACTACACATCCCAGCATGCTCTGCTACAGTTTTACTATTTGGCCATGCTAAAAATAATGTAGGGCATGCTGGGCTGTGTAGTTCAATAACAGCTGGAGTGTCAAGGTTAGCCATCATGGCACCAGGCGATATCGAGCGGCCGATTGGTAAGTGAGTATTACCGCCCACTGCGTCTCAGACTGGAGCGCCGCGCTTCCATGGTACCAGCTCTGCTGCTGCTGCGTGTTACTGATCCGCAGGAGCTCTCTCTTCACTTTCTTCGTCCCGGTGTCCTCCTCAGCGTAGACAATCAGCGTTCCTGCCAAAAACACAGACCACCATGTATACTGGTGAACACCAGATTAAGAGAATGGAATCTGGGAGAGACTCTCCGAGCGGCAGATGTACTAAGCCTTGTAGAGGCAGCCAATCAGCTCTCCACTTTACCACCCCCATTACCTATAAGGGGGGCACAGCTGACAGTAGGGTTGGCGCTAGGCCGTTATAACATCTTATATGTACAGCCGCCTCATTAGATCTGTAATGACCGTTACGTACCTCCCAAAGATCCCGATTTGGAGAGACTTTCGTAGATACCTTACCTTAGTCCTAAGGGTCGGAATGGTGGGGTTGTATCTATATTCTCCCAGACCTGGCACAGACCAGTTTGGTATCCTAGGCAAGATTTTACCTGGTGCCCATTAAATAATGTGAGGGTGGGCCACTGTGACTGCCTCATGCCCCCCTCCGAGGAATGGCGCCCTAGGTGTTCGTTACAGTTGGGCACAGCAATGCAGAGGTTTGAGGGGTATAAGAGGATAAAACTTACCAGGGTCTGCACCCCCCAGCTGGTACCAGAAGTTCAGGCACCCCTCATCTGGCTGGGCACTGTACCCACTTAATGCCAGCATAGCAGACTGTTTCTGAGGGAGGTGAGTGGCGCTGGTGTCTATCACCATGGAGTGTCCTGAGGATGCGAGGATACACGGTAGTCACTATGCATGCTGGTCACCATTATCCTGTTCCAGTTCTGTCATCATTATCCTGTCTCCGTCAGTCACCATTCTTCTATGCCGGAATAGTCATTATTCTCCAATTCACGATCAGTCATCATTCTTCTATACGCCGTCAGTCATCATTATCCTATTCCCATTCAGTCATTATTATCTTATTCCCTGTCAGTCATCATTATCCTATTCCCCGTCAGTTTTCATTCTTCTATTCTTGGTCAGTAATCATTCCCCTATGCCCGATCAGTAGTTATTTTCCAATTCCCAGTCAGTCGTCATTCTTCTATACCCGGTCAGTCATCATTATCCTATTCCCAGTTAGTCCATTCTCCTATTCCCAGTTAGTCCATTCTTCTATTCCCGGTCAGTCATTATTATCTTATTCTCAGTCAGTCACCATTCTCCTATTCCCATTCAGTCTCCATTCTTCTTTACCCAGTCAGTCGCCATTCTCCTATTCCCGGTCAGTCACCATTCTCCTATTCCCGGTCAGTCACCATTCTCCTATTCCCGGTCAGTCACCATTCTCCTATTCCCGGTCAGTCATCATTATTATATTCCCGGTCAGTCGCCATTCTCCTATTCCCATTCAGTCATCATTCTCCTATTCCCAGTCAGTCACCATTCTCCTATTCCCAGTCAGTCGCCATTCTCCTATTCCCAGTCATTCGCCATTCTCCTATTTCCAGTCAGTCACCATTCTCCTATTCCCGGTCAGTCATCATTATTCTATTCCCGGTCAGTCATCATTCTCCTATTCCCGGTCAGTCGCCATTCTCCTATTCCCAGTCAGTCACCATTCTCCTATTCCCGGTCAGTCATCATTATTCTATTCCCAGTCAGTCACCATTCTCCTATTCCCAGTCAGTCACCATTCTCCTATTCCCAGTCAGTCACCATTCTCCTATTCCCGGTCAGTCATCATTATTCTATTCCCGGTCAGTCATCATTCTCCTATTCCCGGTCAGTCATCATTCTCCTATTCCCAGTCAGTCACCATTCTCCTATTCCCAGTCAGTCGCCATTCTCCTATTCCCGGTCAGTCACCATTCTCCTATTCCCGGTCAGTCATCATTATTCTATTCCCGGTCAGTCATCATTATTCTATTCCCATTCAGTCATCATTATTCTATTCCCGGTCTGTCGCCATTCTCCTATTCCCAGTCAGTCACCATTCTCCTATTCCCGGTCAGTCACAATTCTCCTATTCCCGGTCAGTCACAATTCTCCTATTCCCGGTCAGTCACCATTCTCCTATTCCCAGTCAGTCACCATTCTCCTATTCTCAGTCAGTCATCATTATTCTATTCCCGGTCAGTCACCATTCTCCTATTCCCAGTCAGTCACCATTCTCCTATTCCCAGTCAGTCACCATTCTCCTATTCCCGGTCAGTCATCATTCTCCTATTCCCGGTCAGTCATCATTCTCCTATTCCCGGTCAGTCATCATTATTCTATTCCCGGTCAGTCGCCATTCTCCTATTCCCAGTCAGTCGCCATTCTCCTATTCCCAGTCAGTCGCCATTCTCCTATTCCCAGTCAGTCGCCATTCTCCTATTCCCAGTCAGTCACCATTCTCCTATTCCCGGTCAGTCATCATTATTCTATTCCCGGTCAGTCATCATTCTCCTATTCCCAGTCAGTCGCCATTCTCCTATTCCCAGTCAGTCACCATTCTCCTATTCCCGGTCAGTCATCATTATTCTATTCCCAGTCAGTCACCATTCTCCTATTCCCAGTCAGTCACCATTCTCCTATTCCCGGTCAGTCATCATTATTCTATTCCCGGTCAGTCATCATTATTCTATTCCCGGTCAGTCATCATTCTCCTATTCCCGGTCAGTCATCATTCTCCTATTCCCAGTCAGTCACCATTCTCCTATTCCCAGTCAGTCACCATTCTCCTATTCCCAGTCAGTCGCCATTCTCCTATTCCCGGTCAGTCATCATTATTCTATTCCCGGTCAGTCATCATTATCCTATTCCTATTCAGTCATCATTATTCTATTCCCGGTCAGTCACCATTCTCCTATTCCCGGTCAGTCATCATTCTCCTATTCCCGGTCAGTCACAATTCTCCTATTCCCGGTCAGTCACAATTCTCCTATTCCCGGTCAGTCTCCATTCTCCTATTCCCGGTCAGTCATCATTATTCTATTCCCATTCAGTCATCATTATTCTATTCCCGGTCAGTCGCCATTCTCCTATTCCCAGTCAGTCGCCATTCTCCTATTCCCAGTCAGTCGCCATTCTCCTATTCCCGGTCAGTCATAATTCTCCTATTCCCGGTCAGTCACCATTCTCCTATTCCCGGTCAGTCACCATTCTCCTATTCCCGGTCAGTCACCATTCTCCTATTCCCGGTCAGTTGTCATTATCCCGCCGGTTACCTGTGAAGCTCTGCAGCGTGTGATCATGGAAAGGCCCCGGCTGATGGTTGAGGGGAAAGTTCTGATGTAAGGTCCATTTGTACTTTCCCTCAGAGGTGAAGCCACAGGTTCCAGCCTCAAAAGAACAACGCCTGGGGGCGTCACAGGGTCCGGGGGTCACTGTGATGTCATCAATAGCCATGTGCCCCACAGAGCCATCACGCACCGCCTCAAACACAACCTGGAACACAGGGCATAAGACAGGTGCTGCTAAATGCCATCACACCATGGCGATCACTGTGCAGAACTAGGCTCCCCATTAACCTCAATCATTCCTATTATCTTGTATGAAAGAAGAAGTAACTATGTATTGGCAAGAAGATGGTGCCGCTACAGTACCTGATATTTCTTGTCGCTCAGAGTTACAGATTCGTGGTGCCAACGATTCCCATGGGTGCCGACGCTCGCCCAGATCAGCTTCTCCTCTTCCCCATCATATTTACTAAACAGGTTCAAAGCGCCTAAATGGGACGTGAGCAAGAAAGGAATCTGCGGTCATTACAGTAACATCTCTGCAAACCACCACAATACCTATCCCAGAGAACACCTTGGTCATTGTCATGCTACGCAGCGATAAGGCAGGGCCGCAACTGGGGGAGCAATAGGGACACCCCCCCCCCCCCTCCCTGATACACAGAGAAGCCTTGATGGTTATTCATTACGGCATCTTATTCATATATTTGAGTAAATACAAATATACCTTTTGACTGTTGACCTAATGCTTGTGTCGACCTAAGGACCTGTCGACCTAGAACCATGTCGACCCAGTGCTTGTCGAACAACATGCTGTAGACCCAATGACCGTATCCCGGGGGGGGGGGGGGAGAGGGAGACCATCCAACGCTGCCAATGACACAGCAGTGATCCCATCTCTGGGCGCAGTGCGATGGTAGTGTGTGGGGTGCGTGGTAACTCACTGACAGTGACCACTGTGACTGGGACAGCGCTGGCCAGGGGCACTACCAGGTAATAACACTTGGGTTACCACGGCCCATGCAGCCACCTGACATAGAGGTGCGGGGGCGTGACTAGATATTCATTGTCCCCATAGCAACTGCACCTATAGTAGTTACGTCTCGTCCTGCTCACCTGTATCTGGGCCAAACATCCGGTGATAAAATGACAGGCACCGGGCCTGCGAGGAGGCGTTCTGTGCATAGGAGATCAGGCGTGCTCTCGTACCATGATCCAAGCGCGACTCGCCTTCCACATACATGTAATGACCTGCGACAGACAAGAGTATTACACACCAGTACACAGGAAACGGCTCACTGGTCTCCTCTCTACCCCTGACCCCAGTTTGGCATTGGGGGGACTATACCAAGGCTTGGAGAGTGGAGAAGTTACCCACAGCCTCCAATCAGCTTCTCTCTGTCATGTCAAAGACTATGCTAGGTAGAGGGAAGCTGATTGGATGCTTTAGCCGGCTTCTCCGTATTACCTCTCCAAGGTTTGATACATCTCCCCCTATGGTATTAGAAGGTTCTACCCTCTATCTGTACCATGGTTACAGCACCTCTAGATCTGGGACATGCAGCTCAGCCTTGTACCAGTCCCAATATTAACGCTTCACCCAGCTACATACACCTGGGGGGCTCACCTCAGCCTATGACGTGTATCTGCTGGATCTAAGAGCTGCAACCGGTGACCGGCGCTGTCAGATCACCCGGCACCTGCGGCTCATCGCCCTAAGGATCTGAGGAGCTCACCTTGGCCGGTCGTGTGGTCAGATAATGTCCCAATCTTCCAGTCTATCTCCTCTGTCAGATCTTGGTACCAGCCGCAGAGTCCAGTCTCAAAATTACATGTCACCGACTCTAGAAAAGCCAGAAATAACACACATTAATGTGTCCTGCCCTCACAGAAGAGCGCTTACTGCGGCACCTGGGATAGGGAATACGATTCGCGGTAAGTTTAAATAACGCAATAGCGGGAATCTGCCGCCATATTGCGCTATGAAAATTTCATCCCCGTTAGCTCCTCTGAATATCTTATTTTTACATTGTGCAACCGACTCATCTCTCCGCACTTATCCAGGTGATCCCTTCTCGCCACACTAACTCCTCCCATTGGCGTGCGCAGCCACTTCCAATGCTGCCATCAATGCCGCTATGTTCCACAATATGTTACACTGTGATGGATTTCGCAGATGTGTTGGTGGACTCGCCAAGTATACACAATTACCGAACGGCCGCTGCTGGTCAGGACACCCAGCTGTGGCACCAGCCCCTACAGCAAGTGTATAGGTGGTTGGCGAATCCTATACTTTATCTCACCAAAGCTTGATAAATCTCCCCCTATGGAATTAGTAAAAATAAATCTTCTATTGCCCACGACAGATGATGAGAGCGGGCATCCTAATAATAATCCCCAAACTGTGCTAGAACTTGTCTTGGGTTGCGGGCACAGTCGCAAAAATATAGTTTGCCCCCCCCCTTTCTTCTGCCCCAAGTTCAAAATATGCAACAAAGCAGTGGGTGACAGGGGGAGGCAGATTGTGATGGGGAGGCAGGGAGAGGCAAGGGGTGACAGAGAAGGAAAGGAAGAGGGAGGCAGGGAGAGGCAGAGGGTGTCAGGGAGAGGCAGAGGGTGACAGGGAGAGGCAGAGTGTGACAGGGAGAGGCAGAGGGTGACAGGGAGAGGCAGAGAGTGACAGGGGAAGCAGAGTGTGATAGGGGGAGGCAGGGAGAGGCAGAGTGTAACAGGGGGAGGCAAGGAGAGGCAGATGTGACCAGGAGGCAGGGAGAGGCAGAGTGTGGCAGGGGGTGACAGGGAGAGGCAGAGTGTGATAGGGAAAAAAACGTGGATTCCAGGGGCCCCAGTGCACTGTACCTACTGCACCAATGGTAGTTCACCTCTGGTCCCAAACAGTGCTGTAAAATTCCACAGATCGTGGTGAATGGGGCGGAGATGGAGCCAATAGGAAAAAATTCCATTGGGTTCTGGTCATTTTGGTCACAGCTGACCCACGATTCATGGAATTTCTTCCACTAAGGGGAGGGGCCTAATGATGGTAGCCATCTACAACAGGGCAGGAACTGTAAGGTGATATAGTGTGTGTACTGTAGGTGTGCTACAGGTGTTTCCTATATATGAATATATGCATAGGCGCCGAAACCGTGGGTGCTCCGGGGCCCGAGCACCCACAGGAGGGAGGGAGGGGGGTGGAAGCACCCACAGAAAAAAACATAAATAGACGCCCCTGAATATATGTATCTGTCCCACCTGCTGTGTAACCCGCTTACCTGTATTGGTGACCAGTTCATTGCTGCAGCGTAGAAACTGCACCTCGCCCACTGCAGCGCCCCAGTTCCCTATTCCAGGTTCGGGGTCCACTGCCCCATCTAGCACCAGCTAAATCCAAGAGATAAATAGACTCAGAGCAGCAGAGGACCAAGCGCCCCCTAGTGGCAGTGACATCAGAGCATACGTCAGTATAGCTATTCTAGAGAACAGGACATGTCTCCTGATTGCAGGGTAAGTAACCTGGTATGAATCACAGGATTAACATTGTCTGGACAAAAAGTCGACATGGAAATTTCAACATGAGTTTTTCACTTTTGTGTTGTCAGTGTCGACGCCTGAGCACGTCGACTCCCAATTGGATTACGCGTGTATGAAAAAGTCAAAACATTGGAGCAAACCTGAAAAACTCACGTCCACCTTTTTATATGTCGACCTTGGACATGTCGATCTTTTTCTTGTGTCAACCTTTTGTCAATGCATGTCATCTTGACCTACTGACTATCTACCTAGTGCACGTCAACCTTTTGGCGTTGACCTATTGACTGTGTCAACCTAATGGCCCTCAGAATGTTAGCTCTGATGCCCAGTTTCCTGTATGTGCATGATGTGACCAGTTGTACCCTCAGTCCAATCTTACGTTCATCATGCCAGCGAGGGGGGCATCAGAAGTGTCTGAGCTGGCACAAAGCATTGCCCCCCTGGCACCTGTACCTGGAAGGGGCGCGGTCTCTCCCCCAGAGGTATGACGACAGACTGCCAGCTGGCGTTCCTCTCTCCCTGTGTGTGCCAGACGTGTGCTTGTGTCTCCAGCTCAGGGTCCCACACGTGTACAGTGAGGAAGCCTGGAACAGAAAGATGGCGGCATACAGTCACATATAATGGCGGCCGTCGCTACAGTAATCAGGGAACAGCCTAGGATGGGATTCTGTGGCCGTACTCTATAGCTGGGCGCAACTCCGAGTGTGGCAACTATTAGTGATCAGCGCATTGGCTGCGGGGGAAAGGCGCAACTTGGAGCAGCCAGGGACGGTGCTGACGCATCTCGGTCACTTCTCGCTGGGGCCAGATGTACTGCAAAAAGTGATTAGCGTGGAGAGAGATAAAGTAGCAGCCAATCAGCTCCTAACTGCCAGGTTACCTGCTTTAATTAAAAAATTACAGTTGGGAGCTGATTTGCCTTTTCTCTTTCCCTGAGAGGCAGCGGGGTATTAGCGCATAGGAGAAGCGACCCATGGGTGTGTCGCCAGGGTGAGTATGGGTGTGGTACAGCTCACAGACAGTGTCTAGGTAGACAGTCAATACCAAAAGGTCGACACATGGTCTCAATGTCAACACCTGAGCACCTGGACCCACAATTAGTTTCACTCTCCATGCTTCTGGCTAGCTATGTTGCTCCGCTGCCACTGTGCACGGCGCACTCCACCTCTCCACATGGATCATTAAGCATGAAAAACTCATGGCAAGTCAACCTTTTGATTGTCATGTCAACCTTTTGATTGTGTATTCTTTTTCATTCATTGTCGACCTAGAGTGTCTGTGAGCTATCGAGAAACCGGCTGCTGCCTACTGTAAGCTGAACATAGTCACATCTGCTGTTGCCAGGGACGACGGCGGTTCTTGCGGCCCGGATGTGTGGTGGCGGGGATAGTAGCCCAATCTGCGGCCTCTTTGCACCAGGCCCACTAAGGACCGCACAGACAAACCTATAAACATTATAAGATAAGACAGCGATTCCCCGCCTACCGCGCAGGGGCCAGTCTCACGTACCCGCAGGGCCACTGTAGAGGTAATAGGTCAGGTGCAAGGCACAGGCAGGTCCTGTAGGGCACAGGAGGGGGCTCTGAATCTCCGCAAAAGTCTTTAGGTTCCCCTCAGATGTGAGCACGGTCAGGTGGGTGCCTGAGGAGATGACAGGAGGTGGATAGTCAGCGAGGCCACCGGGAAGCCACTGTGGGCCTCATTAATGTCCCCATTCATCCTACAGGCTGCCAACTGGAAACATGGGTAGTGTGTAGGATAAGATGTGACATAAAACATTGGAGACTGGCTCCTTACCGTTGTTGCCGTCCTTGGATGTCCCCCATCTTATCCCCCCAATACTGACGTCCGTCCATCCTTCATTACCCTTCCCAAAGTCAAATTTTTCTGTAGAAAGGGAAAAGAAAACAGTGGCATAGTAAAGTGAGAATAGCCTGATTAAGGAGAGGCATACCTGCCAGGGGTAGCTCTCCCTCTTGTGCAGCAGCAGAACCAGACAGCTAGAATGTGAGCTGGACAATATGCAGTGCAGTGCAGGCACAGGAGTACCAGGCTTCATGTGGTCCTGGGCACCTGATGGGTTGATCTCAGTAATGCCAGAGCCTGCAATGTATTATATGCCACACGAAGTTGGTGCAATGACCTTCTCTCACCTGGTACATTAGTGCACACTTCTCTCACATCGCCGATGGGCACTTTGGGAGCGGTCGCTGATATCCACGAACTTTCATTATATCCCTCTGCAGAAAGATTTCACGCCAAGTACATATAAGACCACAAAATACCTAAAAATGCTGCTTAGGGACAAGGGACATCACTGAGGCACAATGTTATTTGGGACATCCCACCAACCCAAAGCTGTGATACCACTATCTTGCTTGTGCAATTGTGTGTGAAACTCCTACTGTACATTATTAGGCCCCTCCCTAATCTGTCTCCTCAGAGGGCGGACACAAGCAATTAAGGGATAGAGACTATTGAGGTTAGGGTTAGGCTGCTGGGGGAGGAGGGTTAGGCTGCTGGGGGAGGACTCAGAGGGTTAGGCTGCTGAGGGAGGTTAGGGTTAGGCTGCTGGGGGAGGACTCAGAGGGTTAGGCTGCTGGGGGAGGTTAGGATAGGCTGCTGGGGGAGGTTAGGTTAGGCTGCTGGGGGAGGTTAGGGTTAGGGCTGATGGGGGAGGTTAGGGTTAGGCTGCTGAGGAAGGAGGGTTAGGCTTAGGCTGCTGGGGGAGGAGGGTTAAGCTAAAGGTCCATACACATGTATGGACAGCGATGATCGCATTCATCGCTGCGGGGAAAGCCGCTCAGTGCATACACACAGAGCGGCTTTCCCCCTGCCCGGCGCCGACGGAGGGGGGAGGACGGCGTTGCATAGCAGAGCGCTATGCAAAGCCGTCCTGAAAGCCGCTCATCTGCTGGTATAACCAGCAGATGAACGGCTTTCCCTGGAGATGTTACGGGAGCGCGCAGCCGGACCATACACACTGAGCGGCTTTGAGATGAAAGCCGCTCAAACCTGCTGTTTTGAGCGACTTTCAGCTCAAAGTCGCCCAGTGTGTATGGGCCTTTAGGCTGCTGGGGGAGGATGGCTAGGGTTAGGCTGCTGAGGAAGGAGGGTTAGGGTTAAGCTGCTGGGGGAGGTTAGGGTTAGGCTGCTGGGGGAGGAGGGTTAGGCTGCTGGGGGAGGAGGGTTAGGTTTAGGCTTCTGCAGGAGGTTAGGGTTAGGCATCTGAGGGAGGCTAGTTAGGGTTAGGCTGCTGGGGGAGGAGGGTTAGGCTGCTGGGGGAGGAGGGTTAGGCTGCTGGGGGGAGGAGGGTTAGGGTTAGGCTGCTGGGGGAGGACTGTTAGGGTTAGGCTGATGGGGCAGGACGGTTAGAGGTAAGCTGATGGGGGAGGTTAGGTTGCAGGGAGGGGAGGGTTAGGGTTAGGATGTGGGAAGGATGGTTAGGGTTAGGCTGCTGGGGGGGAGGGATAGGCTGCTGGGGGAGGACAATTAGGGTTAGGCTGCTGGGGGAAGACTGTTAGGGTTAGGCTGTGGGTAGAGGGGTTTGGGTTAGGCTGCTGGGGGAGGACTGTTAGGGTTAGGCTGCTGGGGGAGGACTGCTAGGGTTAGGCTGGGGGTAGGGGGGGTTTGGGTTAGGCTGCTTGAGGGGAGGGTTAGGCTGTGGGTAGAGGGTTTTGGGTTAGGCTGCATGAGGGGAGGGTTAGGGATAGGCTGTGGGTAGGGGGGTTAGGGTTAGGATGCTGGGGGATAAGGGCTAGAGTTAACCTGCAGATAGGGGGTTATGTTAAGGCTATTGGGGGAGGAGGTTTAGGATGTCTACATATATGTCGGTTTCCCAGCCATCTATAGGATCCTCTCCCTCCTAGATCCCGCAGAGCACTCACCCTGCAGTATACACCCAGGAGATAGAATGACATCATCCAGAGCAACAGTCGCCGTCGTCACCCCAGCGTTACCCTCAATGACGATCTGAGAAGAGCACAGAAGACAGCGATGGTGACAGTAATCCCAGCACAATGTGGCCAATCCTCAGCCGGAACAAGGGCTGGAAGGCGGAGATCAGATCCCATTGGTAGGACATAGACATAATCGTGGTCTTACATGGAAGTTACCGGAGTGCGGGAAATTGACCTTTTCCCGGAGCCACACGGGGCCCCTCTGTCCTTTTCTCTCTAACAGGATTTGGTCCCTGTTATTATTGGGATTGGTTCGGAATTTGACAACCAGCGAGTTATCGGCGGAGCCATCCAGGAGGTAATAGAACACGAGCTGTCGGACAAGACACAAAGAAATGGACCCAGGACTGTACGTCTATAATTGCTGCACAGTCAGTAACAAACCAACGTCAGGATTAGGACGATGTAATACTCTCAGTAATGACAGCGATCTACACGGCGCTGTACGTCTACAAGTGCACTATGTACCTGCAGCATGAGGCCCAGCAAATCCCATTACTAGAACAATCAGGTCGCCATGTTATTTATATGTGAAGCCATTCCGACAGGTATTCATACAGCAGAAGCCTCAGCTAAAGGGAAGGGACACGGTCACTAGGTCTACAAGCATTAAGGTTGACATGCATTAAGGTCGACATGCATTAAGGTCGACATGGCTGAATGTCGACATGGCAGAAGGTCGACAGGGTCATTATGTCGACAGAAGCATTCGATCGACATGGGAAAGGTCGACATTCA
This sequence comes from Crinia signifera, assembly GCF_055691185.1. Lineage (NCBI taxonomy): Eukaryota > Metazoa > Chordata > Amphibia > Anura > Myobatrachidae > Crinia > Crinia signifera. Next base: position 15,915,178 of record NC_139225.1, read on the forward strand.
AAAGGTCAACATGGGGTTTTTCACATTTTTTTTAAGCCGACATGTGCCGACAGGTGGTATTTTATGCCCTACCATCCACTGCAGCGTGGTGGGAGAATATAATTGTGTGCCGAGCGTAGCGAGCCATGTGAGGGGACACGGTGCTACGTTTCAGTGACCATGTAGACTGTGTCGAAATACAGGGCAAAAAAATGTGAAAAACCCCATGTCGACCTAATGCTTCTGTCGACCTAATGACCCTGTCAACCTAACCCATGTCGACCATCAGTTATATTGACATTCCTGCATGCCGATCATAATTCATGTCGACCTTAATATATGTCGAACTAATGGTGTCGACCTAATGCTTGTCGGACAACGTGCTGCCTAGCCAATGATCCATACACAAAGGGAAAACAGAATTTAAAAAATAATGAGCTCAGACCTTTGTCGTTGTTTATCCGATGATATCAGAGATAATGAGAGGTGTCATCTGTGCGCACGTCAGCCGGCTGCCTGGGCCCCGCACCTGCACCGCTGCAAAGACTGGCCAGTGACGGGGGTCAGCAATCACCGCCCGGGCCGGTATCACAGATGCACAGGGGTATGACCGCCATAGGGAATTTTCGGGGTGATTCAGACCAGCCCGTAGCGGGGCCAAATTCGGTTCCCCGACCGCTGCTGGGGCTCTGTATGCCTGAATACGCGCATGTGCAACCCCCTGAGCGAACGCCTTTGGCAAGTTTCTCCCCCTCTGGAGCGTTCGCTCCAATATAGGAGGTGGGCATGGGGTTTGAAATAAAACCTGTGGCAAGCGTAGCGAGCCACCGAGCCCGAAGCGAAGCGAGCCCCGCGAGGGGACGGTATTCTGTGTCCCCTCGCGGGGCTCGCTATGCTCGCCACGCTTCGGGCTCGGTGGCTCGCTACGCTCGCCACAGGTTTATATCCAACTCCATGCCCACTTGGATAGTAGGGGTATGAAAAGGACCCCTTTTTCCCATTGAATTCCATGTTAAAATGGACCCAGTCCATTTTAACATTGAATCCTATGGAAAAATCGGGTCATCGCATTGCATGCGATATGGTCGTATGCGATGCGATGCGATATCGCATCGCATCTGATTGTATGCCTTAACTTAAGGCATAAAATCCAAAAATCGGGCGCCCAGATACTACATAAGTACCGATTTTTTTGCTTGTGCGCTCGGCGGGGTGGCATTTACCCGTCCACTGGGCAGCAAATATATGCTGACTAGCGAGTCGGGCTGAATCGGGCCCTTTGTTTTGTTAAACTGAAGCCATAAGTGATTGTTGTCTCTCTGCATAAATCAGTTGGACGAGATCCTAGGAATCGCCAGATTACAGATCTGCCAATCGGAACCACTGAGTATAGTCACAGTCTCATTGCATATGTATGTGTTTGTTATAGGTACTGGGGGCCCAGGGGACACACCGTGTACCCAATCAGAGACAACACCTGTCCCCCGGCACCGCAGAAAGCAACGTTGCAAGCTCCATTTCAGCTGAGACCTGCGGCAATCACTGGGAACAACGTCTGATCTCCCATTAGCAGATATCTATACATATAAAAAGCTAACTCCTCCTCACCTCTATGAGGTGCTGTACCGCCGCTGGCCACTAGAGGCCACTCGACTGACCAAGTTACCTCTTGGTGTGTTATATGTCATAACAGAAAGTGAAAGAAATTTTTGCAGGGAAACTGGTCTGTTTTTAAACTTGCTGGATATGAAGGAAGCTGTGAAGACAGAGATTGGAGGCAGCAGCAGATAGGGACTAGGGACGGGGGTGAAGAGTCTGAGGGCTAAAAACTGTCACAGCCCAAAGTGAACGTAAAAACGGTCACAGCTCAAAGTGTAAGTACATTGCAGAAGCAGTCATCGTGATTTATATCATGGATATAGCGTTTCCCTGGGGGACAACTGTGGATATAACTCACGTAGCACTGGGTGTCATTGTCCTGCATCGGAGGGCTGACCAGGGTGCTTGTGTTCTGGAATGCTCGTAAAAAATAACCTGAAATGTCAAGTAAAAATTTTAATTAGATCCAGCGTCACCTGGGCAGGTTTGGGGGGGGGGGGTCTAGTCTCGATCTCACAGTGCATCCACGAAAGCTAGGCATGTGCACCCCCTAGTTGTATGGACAAGGGTAGAAATCCACATTGGACCTGATTTATTCACAAGAAATGCCAATGTTTACAAAAGTGTAACTCAGCCATGAACCATCGATGATTTGTAATCAGGAAGTCACCGTTCAGAAGCACTAAGGGGGAGTGGTTGGAAAAATGCAGTTGTATAAATTCTGCTGTCGGTTGAGTCGCTACTGCAGTATGTCCAGTTGGAGAGGCCATAGGGCTGCCCTAGCAGGGGGTGTTCCTCTTTCTGGTGTATACGCTGTGTATGTGTACACAATGAGGTCGCGATGGCCCCGGTGGGCGTCTCTTTTCATTACTGGGCAGCAGCTGCACTTGCAGGTATCAGCAGTTCCTGATCGCCTTTTGCTAAAACATTTGCGTACAGACAGGTGTCGAAGTCGTGTTGCATCCACGCCGCACTAGCATACTCTGGCCGCCATTTTGGTTCGCATATTTATAACGTAAATAGTGTATAGAAGCAAGTAGGAATATTGTGCGAACCCAGAGGGCAGCCATACTAATACACATAGACCCATACTCCACACTAATAATAAATAAAATATAGTTCTATGGTTTAATATCGCTACACATCGAATTAATGGTAATACACGATCTCCCCTGGATATTTTTAGTATCTATGTGATCAGTCTCTTACTCTCAGTTTCCCGGTGTTTATCTAAAAAGCGCAGTATATACCAGTCAGAAGTTATGGACAATAATATATCTTAAGTTATACATTGCCATGTGGAAGGGCTAACTGAAAGAGATCCAGCTGAAACCAGATGCACAGCATGAGCCCTGTACATATGATGACGAAGCTTTGAACAAAGACACAGCTGTGCATCTATACTGTACCAATCAGGAGAAGCGAAACCTGACCTCTTGGCCAATGAAGAACTTTACTGTACCTTATTGTCTGGAGCCTATATATTGCTGCGCAAGGGCTAGAGACGGTCTATTTGGACTGTGCTCAGAACTGAATACAGCTACTCGGTCCGAGTGGCGTCTGCGAGTTGAGAGACGATAACTGTACCTTTGTATTGTTGTATTTGTACTGTGGCTGATTGTGCTTACATATGTTTTTCCCCTTTTCGTTAGTTATTGTTAAGTATTGTATAGAGATTTGTACATTGTGTTGTGGTTTCATATTCTGTTACTCCTTTGTCCATTAGGGACTAAATACATGCGGTGAAGGACTTTGCACCGTTACTCCGAATTTATACCAAGTCTTGTGTAATTTGTTTGCAATAAGCGGAAGGGTTTTCAGGAATGATACCTGGTACATTGAGAGTGTGTTTAAGTACTAAGTACTGCGACGGATACCGCCATAAGGGTATCGGTGTAGCGTGAGATACGCTGATCACTACGTGGCGCAACGCATTGGTTCGCCCGTAGTTAGGAATAAACGGGATAAGTTTACGGACACATTACGTAAACTGCGAAACTTACTTATTGTCCATCGGTTTGGGATTTATTAGGATTTAACACATGGATCTTGCCTGAGTCACTTTGACGTCACACTGTGCATCCATTACCCAGTAATACAACTTCTAATGCACAAAGTGGGCATTTATACCCACGTCGGTACACCAGTGGGGGCGCAAAGTCATAGGAGGTGCAACTGGCAAAAGAAGCAGGCACGCACGTCCACGTGATATCACCTGATCGGCTGTTTGCCGTATGATCTCTGCCGGGCTGGGAGTAAGATCCATTAACCATTTCCCACGTCGATGTCCAATTACAAGTGTTCTGTGAAAAACCGCAGGGCTGGAATCCCTCTGCAATGAGAATAACATGCGGTATATACAGAGGGGTATGTAGTCATCCATTGCTGCAATAGGCACATGTGGAAACAGGGGGTATGTCAGTAAACGCACATCCCTGCCCTGCCTGCGCTTCCTTTAGAACATCCCACTACAGCCGAGTTACCCACCTTCAGCCATAAGTGCAGATGCCACTCCGCACCACCCAAGGACCACACTCAGCTCTGGATAACACACAAGACGCATCCAAATAAACGGTCCTAGAATTATCTTTGCGTTACCCCCATTGTCTCTGCATATTGGGGATGATTCTTATATGGAAAAATTTCAACTATGTATCTGGTACAAACCATGTTGCCAAGGGGAGCAAATACATTTATATGTTTTCTGTGCAGGGTAAATACTGTCTGCTTCTGCGTGCAGCCCACACATGTTAGACAGCTTTATTGTTACACTCCATTCTGCATGTTATATCTGCCTCCCTGCAGCACAGCATGGTGTTATTTTTTAGTGGGAATCAAGAATTTCCAACATTATTATTTATTAACACTATCTTATATATTGCCATATATTCTGTTGCGCTTTTCAATTGGAAACAACAACAAGAATATAACAAAACTGGGTAATAACAGACAGCCATAGAAGTGGGAAGGCCTTGCTCACCATACAGGGTGTCACAAAAACTTTTTTCCCATTGTAGTGCCCTATTATATTTATTAAACCAAAGTAATGCCCTAGTTAATATTAAGCCCCGTAGTAGCAGTGCCCTAGTTAATATTATGCCCTGTAGTAGTAGTGCCCTAGTTAATATTATGCCATGTAGTAGTGTGTCCTAGTTAATATTATGCCCCCGTAATAGTGTCCTAGTTAATATTATGCCCCATAATAGTGCCCTAGTTAATATTATGCCCCATAATAGTGCCTAGTTTATTTTATGAACCACAGTAGTTCCCTAGTTTACATGATATTAAATTGTAGTACATTATGACATACTTTGCCCCCAGTTCATATTATGACACATTACAGTGCTCCCTGTTCATAATGAACCACATTTGCGTTCCCTCCATTTCAATTATTGCCACATTACAGTGCCAAGGACAGTTCATATTATGCCACTTGTTCTGGAATCTGATAGGCTGCCTGAAGAGGTGAGAACTCAGGGAATGCTTGTAGGTTTGGAGACTGGAGGAGAGTCTTATTGTGCTTGGGAGAGAATTCCACAGAGTGGGCGCAGCCTGAAGAAATTCCTGCAATCGGGAATGGGAGCGAGTAATGAGTGTGGATGGGGGACATAGATCTTGTGCAAAGCGGAGAGGTTGGGTTGGAAGATATTATGAGATAAGAGATGTATGTACATTGGTGTCGTTTGGTAAATAGCGTGTGTAAGCGTAAGTAAAAGTATTGTATACTGAATTCGGTACTCTTTACCTAGGACGGCGCCCATCGCGGGCATCCGTCCATCGTATGCACTAAAGTAACGGGTGCGACGCGACCGACGCGATGCCCGCGATTTCCCATAGGGATCAATGTTTAATTTTTCAATGGACCCGATTTTTCAGTTCAATGCCTCAATGCCCGCGATTTTGCCATAGGAAACAATGTTAAATGGGCCACAGAGCCCAAATAGGCACCCTTAGCAGTGAAATGTCCCCCACAATTGTTAACGACACCCCACGATCCACGCGAACCCGAAGCGTGGCGAGCGCAGCGAGCCCGCGAGGGGCGGCGGTACGCGTCCTCCGACCTTTTCATACCCCCACTATCCACGTCGGCGTGGAGTTGAGAATAGAATAGTGTGGCGAGCGCAGCGAGGGGACACGGATACCTGTGAAGCCCGCGTAGGGCCGCGTTTACCTGTGAAGGTATCCGCGTCCCCTCGCCACGCTTCGGGCTCGGTGGCTCGCTGCGCTCGCCACACTATTCTATTCTCGACTCCACGCCGACGTGGATAGTGGGGGTATGAAAAGGTCGGAGGACGCGTACCGCTGCGCTCGCCACGCTTCGGGTTCGCGTGGATCGTGGGGTGTCGTTAACAATTGTGGGGGACATTTCACTGCTAAGGGTGCCTATTTGGGCTCTGTGGCCCATTTAACATTGTTTCCTATGGCAAAATCGCGGGCATTGAGGCATTGAACTGAAAAATCGGGTCCATTGAAAAATTAAACATTGATCCCTATGGGAAATCGCGGGCATCGCGTTGGTCGCGTCGCACCCGTTACTTTAGTGCATACGATGGACGCGATGCCCGCAATTTTTTACACCCGATGACCGCGATGGACATCGTGGGCGCCGTGCTAGGTAAAGAGTACCCTGAATTCGGCAGAATACAGGAAAGCAATGGAGGAACCGACAGAGCGGATCTACAGACAATGCGGGAAAGATCAGCCTCGCAGCTGCATAATGGATTGTAGTGGTGAGAGTGTGTATTGTAGGGAGACTATTGCAATAACCAATGCGGGAGATGATGAGAGCATGGATTAGAGTGTTAGCAGCATCCTTTGTAACATATGGAATATGTTGGACATTGACGATCCCCCTAAGGATAACAGAGAATCACCCAGATTCTCCCCTGATGTATGGGTCCAATTAGATGTGAGGACTGTGTATCACACACATTAACCACAAGTGAAGCTGATGAGTGTTATAAATGTCTGACAGCGACCTGAGAAACCAGGGAGGGAATTCTGCAACAAAGTAGCTATATACAACTCACCACAACTGCTCTCATCAGATCCATCGCCACAATCATCGGTCCCATCACAGCGGACATTGTCGTCCACGCAGCTGCCAGAATCACAGTGGAACTGTCCAGCAGCACACTGTGCCTGTGGTCCTGGAAACACACAATTACTGTCAAAATCGCTGATCGGGAATTACAGAGTTACTGTACAAAGCGCTGACCTGGAACTACAGAGTTACTGTACAAAGTGCTGACCTGGAGCTACAGAGTTACTGTACAAAGTGCTGACCTGGAGCTACAGAGTTACTGTACAAAGTGCTGACCTGGAGCTACAGAGTTACTGTACAAAGCGCTGACCTGGAACTACAGAGTTACTGTACAAAGTGCTGATCTGGAACTACAGAGTTACTGTACAAAGTGCTGACCTGGCGCTACCGAGTTACTGTACAAAGCACTGACCTAGATCTACAGAGTTACTGTACAAAGTGCTGACCTGGAACTACAGAGTTACTGTACAAAGTGCTGACCTGGAACTACAGAGTTACTGTACAAAGCACTGACCTAGATCTACAGAGTTACTGTACAAAGTGCTGACCTGGAACTACAGAGTTACTGTACAAAGTGCTGACCTGGAGCTACATAGTTACTGTACAAAGTGCTGACCTGGAGTTACAGAGTTACTGTACAAAGCACTGACCTAGATCTACAGAGTTACTGTACAAAGTGCTGACCTGGAACTACAGAGTTACTGTACAAAGTGCTGACCTGGAACTACAGAGTTACTGTACAAAGCACTGACCTAGATCTACAGAGTTACTGTACAAAGTGCTGACCTGGAACTACAGAGTTACTGTACAAAGTGCTGACCTGGAACTACATAGTTACTGTACAAAGTGCTGACCAGGAGCTACAGAGTTACTGTACAAAGTGCTGACCTGGAGCTACAGAGTTACGGTACAAAGTGCTGACCTGGAACTACAGAGTTACTGTACAAAGTGCTGACCTGGGACTACAGAGTTACTGTACAAAGCACTGACCTAGATCTACAGAGTTACTGTACAAAGTGCTGACCTGGAACTACAGAGTTACTGTACAAAGCACTGATCCGGAACTACAGAGTTACTGTACAAAGTGCTGATCTGGAGTTACAGAGTTACTGTACAAAGTGCTGACCTGGAGCTACAGAGTCACTGTAAAAAGTGCTGACCTGGCGCTACAGAGTTACTGTACAAAGTGCTGACCTGGAGCTACAGAGTTACTGCACAAAGTGCTGACCTGGAACTACAGAGTTACGTACAAAGTGCTGACCTGTAACTACAGAGTTACTGTACAAAGTGCTGACCTGGAGCTACAGAGTTACTGTACAAAGTGCTGACCTGGGACTACAGCGTTACTGCACAAAGTGATGACTAGAACTACAGAGTTACTGTACAAAGTGCTGACCTGGGACTACAGAGTTACTGTACAAAGTGCTGACCTGGAACTACAGAGTTACTGTACAAAGCACTGATCCGGAACTACAGAGTTACTGTACAAAGTGCTGATCTGGAGTTACAGAGTTACTGCACAAAGTGCTGACCTGGAACTACAGAGTTACTGCACAAAGTGCTGACCTGGAACTACAGAGTTACTGAACAAAGTGCTGACCTGGAGCTACAGAGATACTGCACAAAGTGCTGACCTAGAACTACAGAGTTAGTGCACAAAGTGCTGACCTGGAGCTACAGAGTTACTGTACAAAGTGCTGATCTGGAACTACAGTGTTACTGTACAAAGCACTGACTCGGAACTACAGAGTCACTGTACAAAGTGCTGATCTGGTACTACAGAGTTACTGTACAAAGTGCTGACCTGGAACTACAGAGTTACTGTACAAAGTGCTGACCTGGAAATACAGAGTTACTGTGCAAAGTGCTGACCTGGAACTACAGAGTTACTGTATAAAGTGCTGACCTGGACCTACAGAGTTACTGTACAAAGTGCTGACCTGTAGCTACAGAGTTTCTGCACGATACCTGAGAGAGCACAGTGCCGGAACTCCAAGTCATCCACGGCGATGTTTCCAAAGCTAAGAGCTTTGTGTGAGGCCGTCAGTGTAACCTACAGGGCAGAGAGAGACAGTCAGTGGGTACAGCTAGTGCCAGAGAAGAGAGTTCAAAGGGTAAGTACGGGGTTAAGTCTCACTTTGAATTCCCCGGTGACCCTGCCAGTGAACATGACCGCTCGTCTCCATGATAGCAAACTGCGCTGGTTGCTTTCCCACAAGACGTACGTTTGGGTGCTGTCTGTCAACTGCACAGAGAGGGTCCCATTCAAGCTAGGAGAGTCTGAGGGAAAGATAAGACATGTCTTCAGGTGCCACTGCATTGTCTATGTCCCACAGAGCTGTTTATTTACATTGCCCTGGTATACAGTTTCATTACCCTTGGATATGAGATAGATCATAGCAGATCTATGTCATATCCAAGGGCAATGAAACTAACCAACTCCGCCTGATCACATAAAAACATGGCTGAAAGCCGAAGACGGAAGCAAGAAGGGTTGAGCAATCAATGCAGTGAAAGCTGCAGGAGGGTATGTACATAAAGCACTATTTTGCATTAATAAATAGATCCAAGACATTGACTAAAGAACGAATATACTGAAATATTGATACTGAAGTACACGTGTTATTAAGGTATCCAGGAAGGTGCAATGGGTGAGTGACAGATTGGCAGACCTATTGGCAGGCTCAATGTACAGGGGCATGACCAATGAGATCAGCGCAGCTTAAGTGACTGGAATTTTAGCTTTTTGGTCCTGCGTCATATCCCACTAGCAGATTGCCCTAAGGATGGTGGATCAGGATAACACAGACTCTGTACCCTTATGTCTCGTATATTAATGTTGGGGATTACTCACTTGCAGCAAACATACGGTAATGAATGTGGATCTCGCAGGTGGCGGCTGCATCCCTCAATACAGGAGATTGGAGACGCGCTGATACCGCAGATTTCCAGCTTTCACCTTCTGCCGCCATCAGCCAACCTGTGCGCAAGACACAAGGAATATGGTACATGTGTGATACACAGACTGCAGGGCTGCCTGGCATGTAATCCAGATACTGCTGTCACCATGGTAACCTCTGGCTTTGGCATACCCACGCGGAAGTCTAAATAACACATATGAAGGTTTAATGTATACCGCAGCAATGCCTGAGATTATGGTCCAGATGCACTAAGCTTTAAAAGTGATCAAATGGAAAGTGATAAACCACCAGCCAATCAGCTCCTGCCTGCCATGTCACAGACTGTGTTTGAAAAATGTCAGGCAGGAGCTGATTGGCTGGTGGTTTATCACTCTCCATTTTATCGCTTTTGAAGCTTAGTGCATCTGGCCCTATGGATGACCAGAGATAATACAAAATCATTGATGGTCTATGGCCAATGTTGAATAGTTTTTCCATCGATGGTTTCCCACCATCGATGATGCACAAGCAATGGGTTTTTTTTGCCAAGACAATAAGCTTTGCTCCGCCCCACTCCTGTGGAGCCCCACCCCTAGGCTCTCATTGGCCTGCAGCTTACTAAATTTTAAAGCAGGGGTGACCATTGGTGGGTGAAATCATCAATGGTTCCCTTGCAGATGGTTTGACACCATCTAGGTTACCATCGATAGTGATCATCGATGGGTAAACCACGATGGTCATAGCTACCTGAGGTTTATCCTGATTGGCAGTTGGGGCATAATACTGATAACATGCATTCACACACATGGAGATACATCCTATATCAGTGATGGCTAACCTTGACACTCCAGCTGTTGTTGAACTACACATCCCAGCATACTCTGCATCAGTTTTAGCATGGCCAAATAGCAAAACTGTAGCAGGGCATGCTGGGATGTGTAGTTCAACAACATCTGGAGTGTCAAGGTCAGCCATCACTGTCCTATATAATGAAAAGCTGCTCCTCACCTCTACAGGGGGAATGCAAGTGTTATGTGCATTGGCGGCCACTAGATGGCGCACAATGGAATAACAAAAGTGATGCTCGGTTCGGGCGCACGCAGCTGACGGCGCTGACATTACTGTTCCTTTGTTCCGTAATTGTGACTAGTAAATAATATACTGCAAAAGGCGGATTTACCCCACTTGTTCCTCAGAGTGTGATCGGCGTGGGGCTGCCACATAGCTGCGCTCCGGCGGTCTCTCACCCATCGGAAGTTGGATGTACTGATGTCTTTCCAGCCGCAGTCGTCATGTTCAAAGTCACAGCTGAAGGGCACGCCCCAGGCGGGCGAGGCTCGGTGGTAACCTGCGGGCAGAGGTGCAGCTGGTCACAAACAACCCTCCTACCTCCATGTCGGTTTATATCTACACAGTTTGTTTAATCACTGTTGTGTCCAATTGTAAAGGTGCCCATACACGCTCCGATCCCGGCGTGCGTTCTGGGCTAAAATAGCATCCATCGCATCACATTGCATGCCTTGTGCATGCGTTTTGCATGCAATGTGATGCGATGAAAAGCAAGTACAGCACATACTTTTTGTACTGTGCGATGAGGTGCCGCGGGAGCGCGCACCTCAAAGCACAGATCGCACCGCCGGGATCGGTGCGTGTATGGGCACCTTTAAGCGCAGTGGAATATGCTGCGCTGTATAAGAAACTGTAAATAATAAACAAATAATAATAATAGTCTAGGTCGAAAGTCAAAATGTCGACATGGGGTTTTTCACTATTTTTTGACCTGAATGACAACACAGTCGACATGGACACAGTTTAAAGTGCACCGCATCCCCTCGCATCGCTCGCAATGCGTCGGGAACGGTGCCTCACTACGCTCGGCACACTATTTTATTCTCCCACCACGCCCTAGTGCAGTGGTAGCCAATCCTAGCCCTCGAGAGCTACCAACAGTTCACATGTTCCAGACAACCTAGCTGCTGCACAGCTGCACTCATTAATCACTGACACATTTTAAAAGATACACAGATGGAGCTAATTAGCTCACTTGTGATTCTGTGAGGAGACCTGCAAAACATGCACTGTTGGTAGCTCTCGAGGACTAGGGTTGGCTACCCCAGTCCTAGAGGATGGTAGGGCATGAAATACCACCTGTCGGCACATGTCGGCTCAAAAAAAAAGTGAAAAACCCCATGTCGACCTTTTGACTGTCGACCTAGACAATGTTGAACTAATGACCTGTCGAACTAACGACCTTTCGACCTGGAACCATGTCGACCTTTTCCCATGTCGATCTAATGGTGTCGACCTAATGACTGTCGACCATAATGCTGTAGACCAGAGGTGGGGAACCTCAGGCCCGGGGGCCGTATGCGGCCCCCGTAGCTGGTCTGAGTGGCCCGCCCACCCGCCTGGTGACTTTGCCAGGAGTCAAGTACAGGGGAATTCTCGTGAGCGTTGGTAGTTCTTGCAAGATTCCTCTTAATCAGCAGCAGCCAGAGACTGTCAGTCCTATTCAGCAGCAGCCGCCGGAGCGTGGGACGGCTGCAGCAGGACAATTTGTACAAGACATTTTTACATATGGCCCCGAAGGATTTTTCCCCATACAAATGGCCATTGACACAAAAAAGGTTCCCCACCCCTGCTGTAGACCAAATGACCGCATCCCATTGTCAGACAGCCTTCCCTTGGTAGTGAGTGGTCAGTGGGTGCAGTGCCATGACAGTGATTCTGAGCATTAGTAGGTGTGCAAGCCCATTTTCCCAGCGTTTGCCACATTCACAGCAGGGTCAATGGTCACCATACCAAGGAGGTGGGGGCCCAGACAAAGATACACACAGACCCCTCCTCTCCTAATAAACACCTGTTCCCCAGGGGTTTAAATTTGAAGGTAGCTCATAGTTGCCTACCCTCCTGCATGAGACTCCCTGAAATAGCAGCAATCTCCCTCTCTCCCTCTTTAGTCTAGCAATCTCCCTCATTTCACCTAACCCACATTATCCTGTTCCATTTTTGGGGAAAAAAGGAATGAGAGATGGATACATTTACATTAAATCATCAGCGCCATTTCCCAGCACTTTACCAATTATAGCATCTCTTACTAACTGCTTTGGGGCTCATCTACATTTGGATATAAGTAATTTTAGAAGATTCCTCTCAGATGTAGCAGTGCACTCCCACGCTTCAATCTCTTTTCGCAATCTCTCCATATATGGAAGTAGACACGCCCTTTGGGTGGAGCATGACACGCTCCCTCAATGGGACGCTGTGCAAAATTCTACTACCAACCATAAACTCCCTGAAACTAGTTTTCAAAAGTAGGCAAGTATGAGGTAGCTGAGCCAGGTTGGACCATCCCTCAACCAGTGTCCTCAGCTTGTGCCACCCCGGCCCACCTGTAGTTACTGCCACCTGCTGAATGTGAAGGCGTCTTCTGCAGTCATAACCTGTCTCTCGGGCCTTTATTCTAGTTCACTCTTTCTGACAAAATCCTTCTTGGATGGACAAAACCATGTGCACTGCAGGTGGGGCAGATGTTACTTGTGCAGAAAGAATTAGATTTGGGTGGGGTTTTACTTTAAAGTGAGATCTATATTGCAGTGTAAAAATAAAGCGGCCAGTATTTTTCCTGCACAGAAACAAAATGACTCACCCAAATCTAATTCTCTCTGCACATTTTACATCTGCCCCCCTACAGTGCACATGGTTTTGTCCATCTAAGAAGGATTTTGTCAGAAAGAGTGAACTAAAATAAGGCCCTCTGTGAGGGGAGCTGTGCATTGTAATGGCTGCCATGATGTATTACACGGAGCAGGAGTTATCAGTGATTTATCGTGTCCAGTACTGGGGCAGACTGAGTGGAATGACATTTTTTTTTTAATAGCTGATTTACAAAAAGTATTTAAAAAAAAAAATCTAATTTCACAGAATTCTATTCCCCGGAATAGGATGCCTCACCTTCGAAGCGACAGAATTGCAATACTCACCACATTGCCGCTCATCGGAGCAGTCCCAGCAGTCACATACAAAGTTACAGCGGCTCTGGATGGGGCTGTCACAAGGTGATGAGGCGGCAGACGTAGCTGTGGAAAACGTGGCAGATTAGCAGGCATGTCACAGGCCACGGAGCAAAGATAACACAATTTCACCCGGTGACAGGGATGGGGTCACCGTACCAGTAGATCTGTGCCCAGTATTCCGTGACATTATTTGGGGTTTATGCTGTTCCGCTTGTAGTAAGGGCCTTATTCTGGTTCACTCGCAAAGGCAAATTCCTTCTCAAATGGACAAAACCCTGTGCACTGCAGGTGGGGCAGATGTAACATGTGCAGAGAGAGTTAGATTTGGGTGAGTTATTTTGTTTCTGTGCAGGGTAAATACTGACTGCTTTATTTCTACACTGCAATATAGATCTCACTTTGAAGTAAAACTGCACCCAAATCTAATTCTCTCTGCATATGTTACATCTGCCCCACCTGCAGTGCATATGGTTTTGTATATTTGAGAAGGAATTTGCCTCCGAGAGTGAACCAGAATAAGGCCCCATGTTTGCGCATAATGTGGTATAGCCAAATTATTTTCATCTAACTAGATCTGACCATTATACGATCACTAACTTTCGGCATGTAACTGGTTTAGGAGGGGGGCGCTTCTCTATCTACTCTGGTGGAGTCAGACACAGGGGGTCTAAGTCAGTTTTGTTAGCAAAGAAAAAAAGCACATAACTGGGTAACACCATGTTGCACTGCAGGGGGGGGGGGGGGTCAGATGTTATGTGCAGAGGAAACCTGGTAACGCCATGCTGCACTGCAGGGGGGCATATGTAAACTGGAGAGAAAAATTAGTAACTCCTGTGTTGACTATTCAGTGTCTACCTGCTATACCAGTACCCTGCAAAAGGTACAGAAGCAATGGCTCCCCGGCCGCTGTAGGACTACATGTCTAATCATGCCCATGCTGTACTTCTATTACAGCAAGCAGTGGTTGAGAACCTCTGACTGGCATGGAACTACAAGTCCCAGCATGTACTATAAGATCAGTAGTAGGCAACAGGTGGCATGCCAGTGGTATCAGCACTCCTAATTAGAAGGTTAGTCTGGGACTTGTAGTACCTCTGCCTCACATTACACCCCCACAAAATGCCCAGTACCAGATAACAGCCCCTCCAGCCCAATTGTGGGGTAAGAGCCAGTATCCGGAGCTCAGCAGTCACTCACCGGAGCAGCACACAGCGAGCAGGAACAGGGAGATGTGTGATCTCTGCATGATAACCCCCAAGAGAGCTCAGAGTACAGGGCAGGATCCTCTCAGGAACTGCACAAGTGGACTTTTACCCCTGATTAGCAGAACTCAGAGGTCTGCAGTGTAAGGTGCCCGGGATAATACTCTGCAATGTAAGCAGCCGGCTACTCAGTGCAAGCTCTGGAAACAGCAAATAGTAATGGAAATAGTCATTATTCTACAATAAACCATCCAGATTGGAATGGAGACAGCTGTCTGCCGTACGTCACAGACTCCCTCCTTGGCTGGTTTATTTAGAGCTAGCACAACGGCTTGTTACAATGCATATAGCATACTCTGCCGGAATGGCCGGGATACTCCCGATTTATGGTGTGCGGCCCCTGTGTACTTCATGGAGAGCAAACTAGGCTCCTGCTCCCACCCAGTTAAGTAGTTGCAGAGAATCACACCAATCAATGCAGAACTGTAAGCTGGGGTGGAGCCATGATTCAGGGTGCCACACCTCCTGTACCTCCCACACGGAACTAGTCCTCTGGGGTCTCTCTGCAAGAAGCACTGAAAGTACGCTTCCCAGTGTCCCAATTTATACAGAACACTTTTGGTTATGGGGCATACCTGCCTACTATTGAAAACTAGAATCAGTAGGATGCAGCAACCCTGCAAGGGGTGCCTGGCTCCACATATGGGCGTGTCTATGATTAAATGCTTGCTGTTACAAGATATTTCTATATAACATTAGTAATAATTTACTTTGGGAAGTTTGCAAGTATTGATGATAACATTGCTGTCTGCAATATGGGGTTTCTTTTTTTGCAGCTATATATTCGCTGTGATATTTCTCACTCAGCACAGTATACATGAATAATGTGATTTCTATGCAATAAATTCCAAATGCAATTTGTCTTTTTGTGAATTCATCCCTAGGCATATAAGTATGTTTTCTGCGTATTAAATGTTATTTAATGTGAACACTGGATGGTCTGCAACTGTTAGGCAAACCCTCAATTTATTGTGTGTGCTGTTTTCTATACCGTTATAACATTAGCCAAATCAGTATGGGCACCAGATACTCGATTAAACAAATGTGTTTAACTAAAGATTACTAACAAACATTCTTATCTTAAATCACAGCTCACTAGCAGCAGCACAATATGGATAAGTGCACACCAGCACAGATAAGACCTTGTGTGATCATGTGCTGCTTTCTCTCTTGTCAGGGTTCCCACAAGGGGAATAATGAAAGTCAGTAGAGAAAATCACAGTAATTACAGGCATCTGTATTGTGGGAGCATGTATCCTGCTTCCCAAATGGAGTCCTTGTTGCAAGAGAGGGCTGACCAAGCATGGGTGCAAGACCACCTCCCATTGGAAATTGGTGCAATTACAGATACTGTGCCATGGTGTGGGGGAGGGGGTTGGAGGGCCTTAATCCTTTGCCTTCATGGCTGGCCCAGACTCTTCATACATGCCTCAGCAGGGGCATCTTAGTGTATGGTCTTAACAGGAAGCTGCCCATGGGCCCCACAATTCCCTACTTTGGAGCAGGGCCAGGCATTTAACTCCGCCTGCAGCCACACAGTGGGTGGCTTTCAGCATGTTGATTGGTGGATGGCTGGGGCTATCCACCAATCAGAGTGCTGACAGCCAGTCACCATATAGAAGCATGTGGAGTGATGGCCCAAATTGCTCCAAGTCTCTAGGTAGTTACTGGTGCCTGGTTCTGATCCATATAATACCCTATTTGTAAGACCTATGTTGGGTAATTTATAAGGAAGGAGGTTTTTCTTACAGTCGGTCCCATGTACTTCTGAGCTGTGGACACGGTTGCATCATACGGTCTATGAACTTCTCCTTCCAGAACCTTCCTTGTAGTCAGCTGTTTCCTTATTCCAACAAGTTTTCCTGATTTGTCCGGGCACGTTCCTAGCCAGCGCATGGAGGCAGTGGATGATATGTAGGGGGCAGACTGTGTGGTTTGCTCTAGTCCAGAGATGGGGAACCTTTGGCCCTCCAGCTGTTGTTGAACTACGCATCCCAGCATGCCCTGCAACAGTTTTAGCATGGCCGAATAGCAAATCTGTAGTAGGGCATGCTGGGATGGTTAGTTCAACAACAGCTGGAGGGCCGAAGGTTCCCCATCCCTACACATGACCTGTGCATTATAGGGATTGTTACATGTTGGATGAAGGTGACTGAGTCTATAAATACCTATAATATAACCACACACATAGCAGGTTAATACGGGCCCAACGCTGCGTGAGACATGGGCCAGGCTGCAGAGCACATCGAGGGTGTGGTCTGTCCATACTCAGCGACTATTTATTAAACCCCCCCAATATGGAAACACGTTGCTCCAGCCAATCAGCTCTCAATTTACTTTTTTTTTTAAAACACATGACAAAAGCTGATTGGCTGGGGCACCATACAGTTATAAAATGGGCTCCTATTAGTGCTTGCTTTTTTCACTAGATACCCTAATGTTGTTCCAAACTCAGTCCTCAAGACAACTAAGCAGTCCAAGTTTTCTGGATAACCATGCTGAAGCACAGCTGATTAAATCAAACTGACTGAGTTAATAATTAACCCCTTCAGTGGTGGGCAAGTTTTTTCTGGGGAGCGCTCCCCAAAAAAACCCTACCACTGCAACCCCAGGTCCGGGCAGCGCCACTGAACAGTCTATCAGCCACGGCCGGCCCCCGGCTGTGTGGAGCGTGACGTTACAAGGTCACTCTGCACACAGCAGAGGGGAGGGAGGCAGGGCCGGGCAGCCGCTGAAGTTGAGCACCGCGCTGATTTCAGCGGCGTAGCCCGGCTGGAGGGAGCGCAGGCAGTGGCTCTCCCGAGAATTTTCCGGGTTTGCCTGTCTGCGCACTGGAGCAAAACCTGGAAAATTCTCGGGAGTGCCACGGAAGGGGTTAAATAACATGTGCTCAAGCACAGATATTCTTAAATCCTGGACTGTTAAGGTAGCTTAACCCTTTGAGTGCCAATTGGACTAGTTAAAATAGGTGTGAAAATTGCCAAAAAACTTTTTTATTCATCATAATGACCGGTAATGTTACTTTATGTGAGAAATAGAACCTTT
The DNA here is from genome assembly GCF_055691185.1 of Crinia signifera. NCBI lineage: Eukaryota > Metazoa > Chordata > Amphibia > Anura > Myobatrachidae > Crinia > Crinia signifera. The sequence continues at coordinate 15,933,023 of NC_139225.1, forward strand.
TTTTTTTTTACACAACATTTTTTATTTGAATTTGTATAACAAGTGTGAGCGACGTTGGCATTGTTAGCAGATATTTTGCACATCTCTCACAGACATTGGCACTCAAAGGGCGAAGGACTGTGATCGGAAACCACTGCACTAACTTGTTACACTATGCCCTGTTTATGTGCATCACACATAGAATTTGAATTTGACGGCAGATAAGAACCACTTGGCCCATCTAGTCTGCCCCTTTTTTAAACATGTTACCTCAAACCATATTTGATCCTTATTTTTTTGTAAGGATATCAATATGCCTATCCCAAGCATGTTTAAATTGTACTACTGTATTTGCCTCTACCACCTCTGATGGGAGGCTATTCCACTTATCTACTACTCTTTCTGTGAAGTAATTCTTCCTTAAATTTCCCCTGAATCTTCCTCCCTCTAGTTTCAGTGCATGTCCTCGTGTTCTGCTGCTCCTCTTCCTGTGAAGAATGTCTCCCACCTGTACCTTGTTAAAACCCTTGATATATTTGAAAGTTTCTATCATGTCCCCCCTTTCCCTTCTCTGCTCTAAAGTATACATATTAAGATCTTTTAGTCTTTCCTGGTACGTTTTGTGATGTAGGCCATGCACCATTTTAGTTGCCCTTCTTTGTACAGTCTCTAATGTATTTATATCCTTCTGGAGATATGGCCTCCAGAACTGAACACAATACTCTAGATGAGGTCGTACCAATGACCTATACAGTGGCATTATTACTTCTTTCTTTCTACTGCTGATACCTCTCCCTATGCAACCAAGCATCTGACTTGCCTTCTTCATTGCTTTGTTACATTGCCTACCTGCCTTTAAGTCCCCTGAAATAGTGACACCTAGATCCCTCTCTTCCTCAGTAGTTTCCATTATAGTGCCATTTATACTATATTTAGTCTTTGGATTTTTGCAACCCAAGTGCATGATTTTGCATTTTTTGGCATTAAACTGTAGTTGCCATGCTCTTGACCATTCCTCTAATCTACCTAGATCATCAATCATTTGTTTTACCCCTCCTGGTGTGTCTACCCTGTTGCATACCTTTGTATCATCTGCAAAAAGGCACATTTTACCCTCAATTCCATTTGCAATATCACCAATAAAGATATTAAAAAGCACTGGTCCAAGTACAGATCCCTGGGGTACTCCACTTGTAACCTTTCCCTCCTTTGACTGTACTCCATTTACTACAACTCTCTGTTTTCTGTCCTGCAACCATGCTCTTATCCATTCAACTATCTTAGAATCCAATCCCAAGCTTTCAAGTTTATTTAACAGTCTGCGATGTGGGACAGTGTCAAAAGCCTTACTAAAGTCTAGATAAGCTACATCTACAGCCCCACCTTGATCTATTACTTTAGTCACCCAGTCAAAAAAGTCAATAAGATTTGTTTGACATGATCTTCCCCCAGTAAACCCATGCTGTTTTGGATCCTGTAAATTGCTGGTTTTGAGATATTCTACAACTCTTTCTTTTAAGAGTGTTTCCATCAATTTCCCTACTACTGATGTAAGGCTCACTGGTCGATAGTTGCTTACCTCTTCTTTGCTTCCACTTTTGTGCAGTGGGACTACATTCGCTGTTTTCCAGTCCTCTGGAATTACTCCAGTAGCTAGTGACTGGTTGAATAATTCTGTTATTGGTTTTACCAGCTCCCCTTTGAGCTCTTTTAGTATCCTTGGATGTATCCCATCTGGCCCCATTGATTTATCCACTTTCAGTTTTGAGAGTTCTGTGAGGACTTTCTTCTCTGTAAATGTACTTGTTTCTCCCTCAGTTTTCTGACTATACTTGCAACTTAATTGTGGCCCCTTCCCCTCTCTTTCAGCAGTGAATACTGAGCAGAAATAATTATTAATATTATCTGCTATTACATTGTCCCCCTCAAGAAAACTTCCACTCTCAGTCTTTAGTCTTATTATTCCACTTTTTGTTTTTCTCCTTTCACTTATATACCTAAAAAAAGTTTTCCCCCCTTTACCCACTGATTGGGCCATTTTCTCTTCAGCCTGTGCTTTTGCACATCTGATTACCTTCTTAGCCTCCTTCTGTCTAACAAGATACACCTCTTTGTCCTCATTCTTCTGCGTCTTCTTAAATTTCTTAAAGGCCAACTTTTTTGCTTTCACAATACTTGCTACTTCTTTTGCAAACCACAATGGCTTCCTTTTTCGTGTGTTTTTCCTAACTCTTTTGACACAAAGTTCTGTTGCTTTTAGAATTGCACTTTTTAATTTTTCCCACTTATCCTGCACTCCTTCCAAGTTCCTCCACTCTGCCAAAGAATCCCTTACAGAGTTTCCCATCTCTACAAAATCAGCCTTCCTAAAATCTAACACCTTTGTTTTTGTGTGCGATGAGTCAGTCTCTGTCTTTATTTTGAACCATACTGCTTGATGGTCACTGGATCCCAGGTTTTCACCCACATTTATGTCAGATATTCTGTCACCATTTGTAAGTATTAAGTCTAATATTGCGTCCTTACGAGTGGGCTCCCTCACCAATTGCTGGAGGGATGCTCCTTGCAAGGAATTCAGCATGTCCCTACTTCTGGTGGAACTTGCAACAGGCAGCTCCCAGTTTACATCAGGTAGATTAAAGTCTCCCATGATTATCACCTCTCCTTTTAATGCCATTTTATTGATGTCCTGCAATAGGCTCTTGTCAAGTTCCTCTTCCTGACCTGGTGGTCTGTAGATCACCCCTATACGAAAAATCGCCTTCTCCCCTGTTTCTATGGTCACCCAAAGGGCCTCAGTTTTTTCTTCAATACTTTGTATTAAGGTAGTCTTTATACTTTTTTTCACATATATTGCAACCCCTCCCCCAATTCTTCCCATTCTGTCCTTCCTAAATAAAGTATATCCTGGTATAGCTATGTCCCAGTCATGATTTTCATTGCACCATGTCTCTGTAATAGCCACAATATCCAGTTCATCCCTTGTCATTATTGCAATTAGTTCTGGGATTTTATTTCCTAAGCTTCTAGCATTTGCACACATAGCTCTTAAAGTTGTGTTTGTGCTTCTCCTGCTGCTAGCTATGTTCATCTTTCTGCCTATATCTATTCGGTTTTGATTGGTACTATCTTTTGTTGCAGTGGATAGGCTTCCTGTTCCATTTTCCTGCTGAGACAATACCTCTAGGTTGGGGGAGCAGATTTCTTCATTTGGTTCACTGCCCCCCTCTGCTAGTTTAAATAGTTGCTTATGAAGCTTCCAAACTTCTCACTTAATATTCTCGTTCCCCTTGAAGATGGGTGCAGGCCATCACTTTTATATAAGGCTCTGTCTTGCCAGGTAGCTTGACTTTGACGTATGAGGAAATGTGGTGCCGTCAGCTGAAAAATCAGTCTGCTCATTCAGATAAGGTAAGTGTAATGATGGCTTATCTGTTTATCAGATGTGATAGATACATTTCCATTTTGTTCATTCAGTTTGTACTAGGCTGTGATGGAAACAGGCTGATCGGGGCTGGAGCACTCGAACGCCTGCGTTTTATCTGGCACTCCCAGAAAATGGCCGGATACCGCCCCCAAACGCAGGCTTCCTGTGAACTTGCGAATGGCCATAAATTAAAAGGACACTGGAATTTATCACAGGATGACCCCGTGCATACATACTATGGACTGTACGTCTGCACAGTCGTTCAATTATTACTTGGCCTGCAAATTCACAGATGTGCGATTAGGTCTGAATAACCCCCATGGTCACAAATAAATTGGTCAATAAACACAAGGTTGTTATAACTCCGGCCATTTTTTATGGGGGATTTTTTTTCATTTTTATTTTTTTCAATTGAATTTAACCCCCGCCCTACCAGCACATCACTTACTTGACAGGATGATTGGTGTTTTAGAATTTGTCTATTGTTCCGCACAGTTCCCAGAGCAGGGAAGAAATGAGTCAGCTCACGACTTTCCCAGACTATTCATGGTAAGGCATAATGCAGATACACCCCCGGTGGTACCAGGCGGCCATGACACACATTCATGTACAGATGTGTCCACGTGCGGCTATGCTCTGTGCGCTGCACGCCGCGCTACCAGGAAACAACTGTAACGTAGCATTCCGGAAGTGGACACAGCAGCGGTCGCACACAGAATATAGGCAATATTATTTTATTCAGCAGACGCTGCTTGTGTGTCCTATTCACATTGCATTGGGAATAGGACCCTTTATAACAAAAAACGCTACTACCTATCCAGGGCATGGCGTGGCAAGGAGGAGGCCAGAGGTATATGGACAGCTCTGTAGCCTCTGGAGAGACCAACCAGCTATTCCCCATCGGAGAAAGTCACTGGGCAATGGGGTGTACACAAGGTGAGATTCCTTTGCTTTGGGCAGCACGGACGGTGTAATGCAGGGATGGGGAACCTTCGGCCGTCCAGCTGTTGTTGAACTGCACATCCCAGCATGCCCTGCTACAGTTTTGCTATTTTGAAATACTTAAACAGTTGCAGGGCATGCTGGGACGTGTAGTTCAACAACAGCTGGAGGGCCGCAGGTTCCCATCCCTGGTGTAATGGTTAGTGCTACTGCCTCACAGCACTGAGGTCATGGGTTCTATTCCCACCATGGCCCTAACTGTGCGGAGTTTGTAAATTCTCCCCGTACTTGTCTGGGTTTCCTCCGGGTACTCCAGTTTCCTCCCACAATCCAAAAATAAACTGGTAGGTTAATTGCCTCCCAACAAAACATTAGGTTTTTACTATATAGTCAAAACGAAGGGTAAATTGTACCGTGTGTACACACCATAAGAAACCCATCAGATTTCCCCCAGCTGTGTGATGAGAGGACAGGTGTATGGTGACCTGCAGGGGCTGTAAATGACAACACACCTGGTGCTGTCAGCGGTTCCCAGGCCACATCAGACCTGACCTTAGCACCAAACACCACAGCCTGCACTTAGCTCCCAGCTATTAAGTCATAAAACAGTGTTCCAGGTATTTATGATGCTGCCACCACCACGTCTTAGCCACCCCTTCTGCGCCAGGTATAACGGTTACAGTTATGGTGTAGAAGGTTACGATTGGCCCTTCCGCAGCAGCCTGCTGGGTAATGCATTACAGTACAGCTATTATGACCGTGATACTGACATTTTATATGTGTGGGTTCTAGCTGACATCTGTTGAGCCCTGGCATCTTTTCATGAGAACTGTACCTCCGGATTGTGGCTCAGCGGTGCAGAGTGTGACCTCCTGCCAGGCTGGCAGATGCCATCACACTGACATATGCCGACAGAGCCTGTCCGCAAGGTTACCTGTGCTTACAGAGCGTTTATAGAGGAGAAGCCTGAGCGGGCACCAGCGGGTGTGACATCGTTCTGCTGCGCCTGTGACATCGTATGGGGCAGATAGAGATAGAGGAGATAACGCACCAGCCAGTCAACTGTGTATGAAAAATGACAGTTGGGAGTTGATTGGCTGGTGCGTTCTCTCTTAGTACATCTGCCCCTTTATGTTCTACCCTTAGAGGAGATTGCGGCACGGTTACCATGGGCATCAGCTATCAGTCATGGCAGCGCTGTATAATTAACCCCTTCCCGACATTTGACGTACATTTACGTCATGGCCGGGAAGCACTTCCCGACACATGGCGTAAATGTACGTCATGGCTTTAAACTGTCACCGCGTCTATAGACGCGGTGACAGTTTCAACATGTCTGCTGTCCCTGACAGCAGACATGTCCGTGCATGCCCCGGGGGGGCTGCGATGCCGCCCCCCCGTCGGCGATCGCTGTGATTGGCTGTTCAGTGTGAACAGCCATTCACAGCGTTTTCCTGTGTCACCGGCGAATAACGTTCGCCGGTGACACGGGATCAGAGGTGATTGGTGCTGTAAAGTACAGCACCAATCACCGCGGGGTGTAAGGGTGACACTGGTGTCACCCCACCTCACCCCGCCCGCCCCCAAAGGCCGTGATTGGTCCGTCGGACCGACGGACCAATCACAGCCAAGGAGGGGGATTTAAACTAACGGTGACTGCACTGCAGACGCCATTCCGGTCTGGAAAGCGTGCAGTGCGGTCACCGTACCCCCCTGCCGCCATACTGACCAGAACCTTGCTGCCTGCAATACTTACTTGATCGCTGCTGATTGATTACTGGATCCTGTTCAATAATTGTGCCTGTGAAATTGTGCTGCTGCACTGTATTAGCTAGATAGATAGAGAGATAGAGAGATAGATAGAGAGATAGATAGAGAGATAGATAGAGAGATAGATAGAGAGAGATAGAGAGAGATAGAGAGAGATAGAGAGAGATAGAGAGAGATAGAGAGAGAGATAGTGTCAGAGAGTGCTATATTTTGTGCTGCTGCAGTGTGATATAGTTATAGATAGAGAGAGAGAGATAGAGAGAGAGAGATAGAGAGAGAGGCCTACTGACAGAGTGCTATATTTTGTGCTGCTGCAGTGTGATAGTTATAGAGAGATAGAGAGAGAGAGATAGAGAGAGATAGTGACAGATTGTGCTATATATTTTTTATATAACTGACTGCTGCCCCCTCCTTTTGTGCTGATCAGTATAAATTAACTGATCAGTAACTTTTTGGGGGCGCAGGGTTTTTTTTATATATAGATATACCTGTGAGTGCTGCTGCTGCAGTGTCATAGAGTGTTAGATAGTGTTAGATAGTGAGAGATAGAGAGATAGAGAGAGATAGTGATAGAGAGTGCTAAATTTTGTGTCTGCTGTCCCCGCCTTTTGTGCTGATCACTATATCTGAGGTGATCAGCAACTTTTTTGGGGGTACAGAGGTTTTTTTTTTTTTATATATACCTGTCAGTTGCACCAAAGGTTGTGCACCTGCTGCACCTCACTGGTAATCAGTGTCGCATCACTGATCACCTTTTTTTTTTGTGTGTGTGCTGTGGGGTATTTTTTTAATTTTTTTTTTTACACACACTGTGATTTTGTGGGTGTCCTGTGGCCGCTGTGCGCTGATCAGTGACGTACATCACTGATCATCTTTTTCGGCACAGGGTTGATCTATTTTTTTTTTTTTTTTGATCAAATTCCTGTTGCCTTTGAGCGCTGTTCAGTGACAGACGTTACTGACCAACATCTGTGCTCAATTTTTGGCGCAGGACCTTTTTTTTTTTTAACCCCTTCCTTTTTTTTTTTTTTAACCCCTTCATTTTTTTTTTTTTTTAACCCCTTCATTTTTTTTTTTTTTATTGGTATAAAGCATTTTTTTTTTTTTTCTGCACCACATACACACTACACACTACATACCCCCCGGATTGAAATAAAGTTTGTGCCCCCCCCTACACTATACACGTGTTGAAACATTTCACTACCGGTAACACAAAAATAAAAATGGCATCCCAAATGTCCTCCCAAATGTCCTCCCAAATGTCCTCCCAATCATCCAGGAGAATGTATTCAGTGGAGGAGGCATATGCCATGCTTGCTTCGGACTCTGACACAGGCAGTGATGCAAGCGGGGAATTTGAAGGATTTGCCTTAAGCTCCTCTTCCTCCTCTGCTGATGAGGGACCCCCTCAAAGACGCCCCCGTAGATCAGCTGAGATTCCCCCCCCAATAATTGATCTAGTATGGACCCCACCACCAGACAATTTTGAGCCCCAGGTTCCTGAGTTTTTGGGCATGCCAGGAATCCAATTTGATTCCACAGGTCTCAGAGAAATTGACTTTTTCAAATTATTTTTCTCTGATGATTTTATAAATTTAATGGTGGACCAAACTAATTTATATGCCCAGCAGTTTATTGCTCAAAACCCCACGTCATCATTTGCTAGGTGGACCCCTGTAGATGCAGTAGAGATGATGACGTTTTGGGGTCTGGTGTTTCATATGGGCATAGTAAAAAAGCCAGAAATTAGGCAATATTGGAGTACAGATGTTCTGTACAGTACTCCATTTTACCGTATGGCCATGCCCCGGACTCGATTTGAGACAATTCTTAAATTCATACATTACACCGATAATGCACAGTGCCCACCCAGAGATGATCCCACCTTTGACCGGCTATTCAAAGTCAGGCCGGTCATTGATCATTTCAGTGCCAAATTTGAAGAGGTGTACATCCCTGAAAAATTTATTTGTATCGACGAGTCCCTTATACATTTTAAAGGAAGGGTTAAATTCCGCCAGTACCTTCCCAATAAGAGGGCAAGGTATGGCATAAAAATGTATAAGCTGTGTGAAAGCACCTCAGGGTACACTCACAGGTTTAGGGTATATGAAGGGAAGGATTCAAGAATTGAACCGCCAGAATGCCCCCCCTCCCTCGTAGGTGTTAGTGGGAAAATTGTCTGGGATTTAGTGCACCCCTTCCTGGATAAAGGTTATCACCTCTATGTGGATAACTATTACACTAGCATCCCCCTGTTTAAGGCCCTTGGTTCAAGAGGTACAGCAGCTTGCGGTACTGTGCGCAAGAACCAAAGAGGCCTCCCAAAAACGCACATTGCCCAAGTAATGAGAAGGGGTGAAAGCAGGGGAATATGCAACGAAAATATGTTGTTGGTCAAATATAAGGACAAGAGGGATGTCCTTATACTGACAACAATTCACGGAGACAGTACCACCTCCGTCCCTGTACGAGGTGCTAGTACCCACACCTCCAAACCTAATTGTATCCTGGATTACAATAGGTACATGGGCGGAGTGGATCTTTCAGATCAGGTACTGAAGCCGTACAGTGCCCTGCGGAAAACAAAAATCTGGTACAAGAAGGTGGCCGTGTATATCATCCAGATGGCACTGTATAACGCTTACGTGCTATTCCGTTCTACCGGCCAGAGGGGGACATTTATGCACTTTCAAGAGGAAGTCATAAAGGGCCTAATATTTGGGAACCAGCAGGCAGAGGGCCCCAGTACTTCTAGTACTGGCCCCCGTATTGTACCAGGGCAGCATTTTCCTGATGAAATCCCCTCCACTGGAAAAAAGGGCAGGACACAAAAAAGGTGCAAAGTTTGCTATAAAAAGGGAATAAGAAAGCAAACTATTTTCCAGTGTGACACTTGCCCCGACAAACCCGGCCTATGTATAAAGGAGTGTTTTAAATTATACCACACATCTATGGAATATTAGGTTCATAATTTCACCGTGCTTCGGGGGTCTTGCTAATGCCACATAGCACCCACCATTCATTCCACCAGAATCTGAGCCGCAAAATCCAAAAATCACTCCTTCCCTTCTGAGTCCTGCCATGCACCCAACTGGTATTTTTTGGTCACATGTGAGGCATTGCCGTACTTGGGAGAAATTGGGGCACAGATTTTGGGGTGCTTTTTCTCCTTCATTCCTTGTGAAATTGAAAAATTTTGAGCCAGAACTGCATTTTTGTGTAAAAAAATGTAATTTTTCATGTTCACTGCCCACTTGTATCAAAATTGGTGAAACCCCTGGGGGTTTGAAATGTACACTATACCCCTAGATGAATTCCCTGAGGGGTGTAGTTTGCAAAATGGGGTCACTTGTGGGGGGGTTCCACTGTATTGGTGCTTTGGGGGTCTTGCTAATGCGACATAGCACCCACCATTATTCCACCAGAATTTGTGCTGCAAAATCCAAATATCACTCCTTCCCTTCTGAGTCCTGCCACTTTTTGGTCACACATGAGGCATTGCCGTACTCGGGAGAAATTGGGGCACAGATTTTGGGGTGCTTTGTCTCCTTCATTCCTTCTGAAAATGAAAAATTTTGAGCCAGAACTGCATTTTTGTGTAAAAAAATGTAATTTTTCATTTTCACTGCCCACTTGTATCAAAATTGGTGAAACCCCTGGGGGTTTGAAATGTACACTCTACCCCTAGATGAATTCCCTGAGGGGTGTACTTCGCAAAATGGGGTGACTTGTGGGGGGGTTCCACTGTATTGGTGCAACATAGCACCCACCATTCATTCCACCAGAATCTGAGCTGCAAAATCCAAAAAATCACTCCTTCCGTTCTGAGTCCTGCCATGCACCCAACTGGTATTTTTTGGTCACATGTCAGGCATTGCCGTACTCGGGAGAAATTGGGGCACAGATTTTGGGGTGCTTTTTCTCCTTCATACCTTCTGAAAATTAAAAATTTTGAGCCAGAACTGCATTTTTGTGTAAAAAAATGTAATTTTTCATGTTCACTGCCCACTTGTATCAAAATTGGTGAAACCCCTGGGGGTTTGAAATGTACACTATACCCCTAGATGAATTCCCTGAGGGGTGTAGTTTGCAAAATGGGGTGACTTGTGGGGGGGTTCCACTGTATTGGTGCTTGGGGGGTCTTGCTAATGCCACATAGCACCCACCAAAATTCCACCAGAATCTGAGCTGCAAAATCCAAAAATCACTCCTTCCCTTCTGAGTCCTGCCATGCACCCAACTGGTATTTTTTGGTCACATGTCAGGCATTGCCGTACTCGGGAGAAATTGGGGCACAGATTTTGGGGTGCTTTTTCTCCTTCATACCTTCTGAAAATGAAAAATTTTGAGCCAGAACTGCATTTTTGTGTAAAAAAATGTAATTTTTCATGTTCACTGCCCACTTGTATCAAAATTGGTGAAACCCCTGGGGGTTTGAAATGTACACTATACCCCTAGATGAATTCCCTGAGGGGTGTAGTTTGCAAAATGGGGTGACTTGAGGGGGGGTTCCACTGTATTGGTGCTTGGGGGGTCTTGCTAATGCCACATAGCACCCACCAAAATTCCACCAGAATCTGAGCTGCAAAATCCAAAAATCACTCCTTCCCTTCTGAGTCCTGCCATGCACCCAACTGGTATTTTTTGGTCACATGTCAGGCATTGCCGTACTCGGGAGAAATTGGGGCACAGATTTTGGGGTGCTTTTTCTCCTTCATACCTTCTGAAAATGAAAAATTTTGAGCCAGAACTGCATTTTTGTGTAAAAAAATGTAATTTTTCATGTTCACTGCCCACTTGTATCAAAATTGGTGAAACCCCTGGGGGTTTGAAATGTACACTATACCCCTAGATGAATTCCCTGAGGGGTGTAGTTTGCAAAATGGGGTGACTTGTGGGGGGGTTCCACTGTATTGGTGCTTGGGGGGTCTTGCTAATGCCACATAGCACCCACCAAAATTCCACCAGAATCTGAGCTGCAAAATCCAAAAATCACTCCTTCCCTTCTGAGTCCTGCCATGCACCCAACTGGTATTTTTTGGTCACATGTCAGGCATTGCCGTACTCGGGAGAAATTGGGGCACAGATTTTGGGGTGCTTTTTCTCCTTCATACCTTCTGAAAATGAAAAATTTTGAGCCAGAACTGCATTTTTGTGTAAAAAAATGTAATTTTTCATTTTCACTGCCCACTTGTATCAAAATTGGTGAAACCCCTGGGGGTTTGAAATGTACACTATACCCCTAGATGAATTCCCTGAGGGGTGTAGTTTGCAAAATGGGGTGACTTGAGGGGGGGTTCCACTGTATTGGTGCTTGGGGGGTCTTGCTAATGCGACATAGCACCCACCAAAATTCCACCAGAATCTGAGCTGCAAAATCCACAAAATCACTCCTTCCGTTCTGAGTCCTGCCATGCACCCAACTGGTATTTTATGGTCACATGTCAGGCATTGCCGTACTCGGGAGAAATTGGGGCACAGATTTTGGGGTGCTTTTTCTCCTTCATACCTTCTGAAAATTAAAAATTTTGAGGCAGAACTGCATTTTTGTGTAAAAAAATGTAATTTTTCATGTTCACTGCCCACTTGTATCAAAATTGGTGAAACCCCTGGGGGTTTGAAATGTACACTATACCCCTAGATGAATTCCCTGAGGGGTGTACTTTGCAAAATGGGGTGACTTGTGGGGGGGTTCCACTGTATTGATGCAACATAGCACCCACCATTCATTCCACCAAAATCTGAGCCGCAAAATCCAAAAATCACTCCTTCCCTTCTGAGTCCTGCCATGCACCCAACTGGTATTTTTTGGTCACATGTGAGGCATTGCCGTACTCGGGAGAAATTGGGGCACAGATTTTGGGGTGCTTTTTCTCCTTCATACCTTCTGAAAATTAAAAATTTTGAGCCTGAACTGCATTTTTGTGTAAAAAAATGTAATTTTTCATTTTCACTGCCCACTTGTATCAAAATTGGTGAAACCCCTGGGGGTTTGAAATGTACACTATACCCCTAGATGAATTCCCTGAGGGGTGTACTTTGCAAAATGGGGTGACTTGTGGGGGGGTTCCACTGTATTGATGCAACATAGCACCCACCATTCATTCCACCAAAATCTGAGCCGCAAAATCCAAAAATCACTCCTTCCCTTCTGAGTCCTGCCATGCACCCAACTGGTATTTTTTGGTCACATGTGAGGCATTGCCGTACTCGGGAGAAATTGGGGCACAGATTTTGGGGTGCTTTTTCTCCTTCATACCTTCTGAAAATTAAAAATTTTGAGCCTGAACTGCATTTTTGTGTAAAAAAATGTAATTTTTCATTTTCACTGCCCACTTGTATCAAAATTGGTGAAACCCCTGGGGGTTTGAAATGTACACTATACCCCTAGATGAATTCCCTGAGGGGTGTAGTTTGCAAAATGGGGTGACTTGTGGGGGGGTTCCACTGTATTGGTGCTTGGGGGGTCTTGCTAATGCGACATAGCACCCACCAAAATTCCACCAGAATCTGAGCTGCAAAATCCAAAAATCACTCCTTCCCTTCGGAGTCCTGCCATGCACCCAACTGGTATTTTTTGGTCACATGTGAGGCATTGCCGTACTCGGGAGAAATTGGGGCACATATTTTGGGGTGCTTTTTCTCCTTCATTCCTTGTGAAAATGAAAAATTTTGAGCCAGAACTGCATTTTTGTGTAAAAAATTTAATTTTTCATTTTCAATGCCCAGTTGTACCACAATTGGTGAAACCCCTGGGGGTTTGAAATGTACACTATACCCCTAGATGAATTCCCTGAGGGGTGTAGTTTGCAAAATGGGGTCACTTGTGGGGGGGTTCCTAAATTTTAGCATCTTATGGTGCCTAGAAACCTACATGGTGCCTAAAAAATAATCTCAGAAAAAGGAGTCTCCAAAATCAAGTAGGTGCTCCTTCTATTATGAAGCCTGTGGTTTGGTCAACGTGCACACTAGGGCCACATATAGGATATTTATGAAAACAAAAGAATTGGGGGAATCAATTTTTAGTCACATTTCTCTAGTAAAATGTACTGTGTTCCTTAGAAAAATGTATTAAAATTGCAAATCTGCAAAAAAAAAGAAATTTTGAAATTTCACCTACACTTTGTTTTAATTCCTGTGAAACACCTAAAGGGTTAACAAACTTCCAAAATGCTGTTTTGAATACTGTGAGGGGTGCAGTTTTTGAAATGGCATCATTTATGGGGGTGTCTCACATACAAGTCCCTCAAAGTCACATCAGAACTGAACTGGTCCCTAAAAAAATCAGTGTTTGAAATTTTCTTGAAAATTTGAGAATTTGCTATTCATATTGTAAGCCTCCTAGTGTCCAAAAAAATGAAAAGGAAGTTGAAATAATGATGGAAATATAAAGTAGACATATGGTCTATGTTAGTTATTAACTATTTTGAGTGGTATGATTATTTGTCTCACAAGCAGAAAATTTAACATTTTGCAAATCGCTAAATTTTCCATTTTTTCACGACATTTTGGTATTTTTCACAAAAAAACACAGACTGTATCGACCCAAATTTACCACTAATTTGAAGTACAATGTGTCACGAAAAAACAATCTCAAAATCACTGGGATAAGTAAAAGCAAAAAAAAGTTATCCCCACTTAAGTGAGACATGTCAGATTTGAAAAAAATGGCTCTGTCAGGAACGCCAAAACTAGCTCTGTCAGGAAGGGGTTAAGGGATTAATCCACCTCAGTGATCTCTGGCAATTCCAGCCCTCGCCCAGCAGGGGGCATCTACCAGTACTTGGCAGGGAAACAAATGGCTTAAGCACAGGTGCAGAGGAATCTGTTCTACGTAGGGAGCGTTGTACAGCAAATAGCCGTCACTAGTAGGAAGAGCAGCACTACAGCCGATGGAGGGGTAAAAGGTTTAATGCACGCCTGTTACCTGCAGCCATTGTGATGTCACGGGTTAATCGATAGTCTACAGATGTATATAGTATAACACAGTTACAGCTGCCAGAGATGTGTGTAGGCGATCCGTGCACTGTAACACAGTGAGGATCCAACCTTCCCATGAGCTGAGGACTCCTCTCAGCACAGAACGCTGCCCCTTGTGGCCAGACGAGAGACACCTAGCTCAGCAGTCTCCACATAGTATATGGCACTGGTTGCCTACCAGCTGGCGTAGGAATCTGTACACGCAGCGACGCAGTATCTAGTATCCTTCATCCGCCCAAGTCACCTCGTAGTCCGGATACTTGGCTTTTATTAGCTCCATAGACACGGCATGCCTGGCCCGACCAAACCCCTACAGAGGGACAGAGCAAGAAGAATAGATATTACTACGGTATTATGTACACTTATAAAGCACAGGTCCCTTGCCCACAGGCTGTGTCCCTACCCTGCTGTATCATTTTGGGGGAACACCTCAAATAATAATAAAGACAGAAAATAACTATGTAATAAGAAAACCATGTATGTGTTGCTCAGTGATTGCTGCCATATTTTTTGTAAAAGTCCACCCCCATCTCTCATGACATCGACCTTCAGTAACAGAGCAGCTTACAGTAAGCAGAAGCCATAATGAGGGAATGTACTTATTGTGCATCTCCAGTTATATACACGTATTCTCACTGGCCTGTAATCTGTACAAAGCACAGTGCCCCATCCACCCTATTCCACTATCCTGGCCTAATGGCCGCCTGGTGGATCTGATCGTGGCTCAACAGGATACCAAAGTGTTATCTATCGAAATCCATTGCCATTGAGAAGTGGAAACGTGGGCAGAGGAGAGCCCTGAAATCCCTGTGCACAGCCCACCTGCTAATTTACAAGGTACATAGGTTAGGCTAAGCCTAAGGCCCCACACTAGTGCCTAAATCTAACACCCACCCCCACCTCAGCCTAACACTGACCTGCACTTACGATGGGCATGCTGGCTGTCTGCATGTTGGAATCCCGGTGCAATGACATGTATATATGACCTGGATAACCCTGTTGGGGCGGGGAGATATTGGGTACCCGTGCCCCCTGTACCTGTCTATAAATACAGCAGGAACGTCTTACCAGAGAGTAGCCGTAAATGTGGATCTTCTTGTTGGAGTGGCTGATGCGGCCTCCGCCCAGACATTCGCAGTCATAGACGCCGTCCTTCTCAATCTCTGCCGCCACCTTGTCATAGATATCAGCTGCAGCGGGACACACAAGTCAGACATTATATATGTGTAACCTGCCATACTTACTACTGGCATCCCCTTCATGATGTAAAGGGGAGCGAGGAGATGCGTGGGACTGGTATTACTGCTGAATCTAACAAGTCGGCAATAGTGGTTTGGTGGCAAGCAGGTACATACGCTCCTCTCTATAGTTAACACAGAGTTACCAACAATTAAGTATTGGACACTACGATAATTTAATCCAATCAGAGACTGAGAGTACCCGCACTGAATATACCGCCACCAGCACTGGGAGCACCCACACCATATATACTACCCCCAGCACTGGGAGCATCCACACTGTATATACCGCCCCCCCAAGCACTGGGTGTACTCTTATTGTATATACCACCCCCAGGCACTGGGAGTACCCACACTGTAAAGACCACTCCAGTCCCCAGCACTGGGAGTACCAGCACTGTATATACCACCCTCTGTACTGAAAGTACACATACTGTGTATACCAGCATTAGGAGTACCCAATATACAACCCCCAGCACTGAGAGTACCTGCACTGTATATACCACCCCCAACACTGGGAGTAATAGCACTGTATATACCTCCCTCAGTACTGGAAGTACACATACTGTGTATACCAGCACTAATGCTGGCCACACATCAGACCAACTTTCCTCCAACCATCCAACTAGTTGGTTGGTTGGACTGAAAATCTGGTACTGGATGGGAGCAAAGGACAATAAGCCATTTGCTCACAAACCCAGGAGAATGGACAAAAACATTCAGTGAAATTATTTACATCAAACAGATACAACTACAGTGCATTGTCTGAGTGACAGGTGTTGTCCATTTTCCAATTTGGGAAACAAATTACATTTGCTCCCATCCAGTACCAGATTTTTATTCCATCCAACCATCTAGTTGCCGGGGGGTGGTATATACCACCCCCCGGCACTGGGAGTACCCGCATTGTATATACCACCCCCCGGCACTGGGAGTACCCGCACCGTATATACCACCCCCCGGCACTGGGAGTACCCGCACCGTATATACCACCCCCCGGCACTGGGAGTACCCGCACCGTATATACCACCCCCCGGCACTGGGAGTACCCGCACCGTATATACCACCCCCCGGCACTGGGAGTACCCGCACCGTATATACCACCCCCCGGCACTGGGAGTACCCGCACCGTATATACCACCCCCCGGCACTGGGAGTACCCGCACCGTATATACCACCCCCCGGCACTGGGAGTACCCGCACCGTATATACCACCCCCCGGCACTGGGAGTACCCGCACCGTATATACCACCCCCCGGCACTGGGAGTACCCGCACCGTATATACCACCCCCCGGCACTGGGAGTACCCGCACCGTATATACCACCCCCCGGCACTGGGAGTACCCGCACCGTATATACCACCCCCCGGCACTGGGAGTACCCGCACCGTATATACCACCCCCCGGCACTGGGAGTACCCGCACCGTATATACCACCCCCTGGCACTGGGAGTACCCGCACCGTATATACCACCCCCAGCACTGGGAGTACCCGCACCGTATATACCACCCCCAGCACTGGGAGTACCCGCACCGTATATACCACCCCCAGCACTGGGAGTACCCGCACTGGATATACCACGCCCAGCACTGGGAGTACACGCACTGTATATACCACCCCCAGCACTGGGAGTACACGCACTGTATATACCACCCCCAGCACTGGGAGTACCCGCACTGTATATACCACCCCCAGCACTGGGAGTACCCGCACTGTATATACCACACCCAGCACTGGGAGTACCCACACTGTGTATATACCGCCCCCAGCACTGGGAGTACCCACTCTGGATATACCACGCCCAGCACTAGGAGTACCTGCACTGTATATACTAGAAGTACCCACACCGGATATACCACGCCCAGCACTAGGAGTACACTGTATATACCACCCTCTGCACTGGAAGTACACATACTGTGTATACCAGCACTAGGAGTACCCACACTGGATATACCACGCCCAGCACTAGGAGTACACTGTATATACCACCCTCTGCACTGGAAGTACACATTCTGTGTATACCAGCACTAGGAGTACCCACACTGGATATACCACGCCCAGCACTAGGAGTACCTGCACTGTATATACTAGGAGTACCCACAACGGATATACCACGCCCAGCACTAGGAGTACCCGCACTGACGTGACGTCACACTGTATGTATGAAGGGGCGGGTACAATGGATGAGCTGCAGTAATGGCGGCTGTCCCCTCACCGTGGTACTCAGCAAAGCTGTATCCCCGCACAATGTCCTTGTACTCCTCCGAGCCCTCCTTTATATGGACCCGGATGAGCACGTACTTGAAGACGCCGCTCGGGTCTATATCCACCGCGGGGACCCGCTCAAGCCCCTTCTCCGCCATCCCAACGTGCAAGTGACTGACAGACAGACAGCACAGGCAACCAATCCACGGTCACCCCGCCCACTCCTACCGACTGCCCAATAACATGAACAATTGTACGCTAAATAATATCTGGCTGACGTCACTTCCAGTTGTGGCTGAGGCTCGGTCAGCCATATTGTTCCTGGGCATTCCCTGCTAGCATCGAATTACATGTGCCTGTCTAGTAATAAGTGCGCACGGGATGCGGTCATTTGGTCTACTGCATTATGGTCGACAGTCATTAGGTCGACATGCTAAAAGGTCGACATGACTCTAGGTCGACATGGGAAAAGGTCGACATGATTCTAGTTCGAAAGGTCATTAGTTCGACAGGTCATTAGTTCGACAAGGTCATTAGTTCGACATTGTCTATGTCGACATTCACAAGGTCGACATGGAGTTTTTCACTGTTTTTTGAGCCAACATGTGCCGACAGGCGGTATTTCATGCCCTACCATCCACTAGGGCGTGGTGGGAGAATAAAATAGTGTGCCGAGCGTAGCGAGGCACCGTGCCCGACGCATAGCGAGCGCAGCGAGCGATGCGAGGGGATGCAGTGCACTTTAAACTGTGTCCATGTCGACTGTGTTGACATTCAGGTTAAAAAACAGTGAAAAACCCCATGTCGACCTTGTGAATGTCGACATAGACAATGTCGAACTAATGACCTTGTCGAACTAATGACCTGTCGAACTAATGACCTTTCAACCTAGAATCATGTCGACCTTTTCCCATGTCGACCTAGAGTCATGTCGACCTTTTAGCATGTCGACCTAATGGATTCGACCTAATGACTTTCGTCCATAGCGCAATAGACCAAATGATCCCAACCCGTACGCACTGTGTGTTATCACTGTGACATCTAACTGCTGCTTTTATATCACATCAGTGTCCCGCAATACATACTGGGGCTTACATCATAGTAAGGCATTGTTTCTGGGACTTGTAGTTCTCCAGCATCTGGAGAGCCGCAGGCTTGGTTTATGTTCACCTTACCAGTGTGTCCTTAATGGAATTTGGGCAGGTATCGACCACTCTTTACGACAGGGGGATCTAGACACTAAAGGGATTTTTTTGGGGGGAACCTTTGGCCCACCAGCTGTTGTTGAACTACGCATCCCACCATGCCCTGCTACATTTTTGGTATTTGCCCATGCTAAAACTGTTGCAGGGCATGCTGGGATGTGAAGTTCAACAACAGCCGGAGGGCCAAAGGTTCCACATCCCTACTTTACGATGTAAAGCTGGCCATATATCTACAGATTGATTGTCAGACCTGGCTGGTTGAAACAAAAACCTGGTAATATCTGAGTGTCAGTTTTTGGCAGCTTTCCAGCATTTCACAGCAACTGTCATTTGATCTCATTCATTACCATTTTGTTCCAACCAGCCCAATCTGACAATAAATCTGTAGATGTTTGGCCGGCTTAACCCATAATAGGGTAAAATGGAGTCCCGGGCACGCAGGAGGC
Organism: Crinia signifera; assembly: GCF_055691185.1. Classification (NCBI taxonomy): domain Eukaryota; kingdom Metazoa; phylum Chordata; class Amphibia; order Anura; family Myobatrachidae; genus Crinia; species Crinia signifera. Next base: position 15,952,219 of record NC_139225.1, read on the forward strand.
CCTGGTATATCGGCTGTGTCCACTCCCAGATATATTATAATTGTAAAATTACAATATGCTGTGTGTCAGGGCCGGTAACAAGGAGTACGCCACCGGCACTAGCACCTGGGGTGCAAGACTGATAAGGTGGCATGATGGTGTGCTCAGTGGCACCCCACTACCTTGTGGGGCACTGTAAGAAAGTCACAGGGTGCATCCTGGGACCTGCCCCTCTGCTGTGCTTTCTGCGTGATAATTGCCCGATCTGCCGATTGGCTGATCAGCGATCAACTTTGAATAAGGCCCTTGGTTTTTGTGTGGTAACCATAGGGATGCATCCGCAATGCGGCTCAGATATACGCAGACTAAAAACATTGCCCGCTTGCGTTTGTCGATGTTATAGCGTCCACCCCTTCATCAGACGCAGTGTCAGGTGCGTCCCTTTGCTGGGTGCATCTTGCATCGGTTCGCACTGCACGTGCCCCAGGGATGAGCGTGTGCAAGTGTCACCCCCATGTAAGCAAATTCGGGGGCCAGATGCACTAAGCTTCAAAAGTGATAACATAGAGAGTGATAAATAGCCAGCCAATCAGCTCCTACCTGCCATGTCACAGACTGTGTTTGAAAAATGTCAGGCAGGAGCTGATTGGCTGGCTGTTTATCACTCTCCATCAGTGGCGTAACTATAGCACCGCAGCCCCCACAGTCGCGGGGGGGCGCTGTGCATATGGGGGCGCCCGGGGGGCTGCGGTGCTATAGTAATCCCCCCGCCCCCCATCCCCAGCAGGCTTACCTGTCCGCGGCGTCCCGGCTCCCCTCCTGGCTTCAATCAATGCTATGGAGACGGACCACGATAAAATGGCCGCCCCATAAAGCAGACTGTTCTCTGAAACTGTCTGCGGTATGGGGGCGGCCATTTTATCGTGGTCCGTCTGCATAGAATTAATTGAAGCCAGGAGGGGAGTCGGGATGCGCGGACAGGTAAGCATGCGGCAATGGGGGAGGAGGCACGGGCGGACGGGCGGGGAGAGGGGGGCGCCCCCCCATTAACGGCGGGGGGGGTCGCCCCAAACAAAGCTACGCCACTGCTCTCCATGTTATCACTTTTGAAGCTTAGTGCATCTGGTCCTCGGTGAGGGCACCCCAGCGTAATTGTGCACCATGTGCGCTGACAGATGTGAATTAGGCAATCACCTCTGCGTTGTCCCCCACATATGTGCAGGAAGCATTATACACAATGAGAGGCCAGGCAGAGAGCCTTGTACATTCAAGTTTATATTTTATTATTATCATTATCTATTAAAACTTTTTATCTGCAGTTTGTTCAGAAGTTCTCTTTCTGCCCAAGGAATTTTCTACAACAAAATATGAATTACATAGAAGTGCTCGTCATGGAAGCTTACGTTATATTTACTGCTCCGCATGCGGTATATGACAGACCTGAGACAAGAGCAGCCCCTGCTTCTGTGCTGCCTGTGAGGCCCCCCCGCCCCCCCCCCCCCCCCCCCCCCCCACATCACTGGACCTTTATTCACACCCCATACACTGATTGTGCAATAATAAAATAAGCATAAAGTGAAATGACATTGTGCCTGATGGCAAAAACACCAACACTTGAATGTAACTGGAAATTGAAAATGACAGCTGCACTGATATTATACACCGCTATACACAGGGCTGGCAGCCATCTTTACAGCTGGACTACTGCTTATTAATCCACTAGGAACCAGCAACTGTGCTAAGGAGCATAGATCTGTGGTAGATCATGGTGGCCGACTTTTACAGTCTCCTCTTCGGGAGAACCCTGTGGAGAGGAGACTGTCAGCAGCACTTCTAGGGGCGGGGCTGAAGGAGACACCATTAGTCCCTGCCCCCAGTAATGCAAATCCCGCAATTCACATGTCTCTGGCGAATGGGCGGGGCTAAATCAGCGGGATTTGCATATTTATCACCGCCTCCTCAACAGAAAAGCCACGAATCGTGGCATTTTAAAGCTCTACCACAGGGGAAATGTATTTATTAATTTATTATCAGTTTCTTATATAGCGCACACATATTCCGCAGCGATGTACAGAGAATATTATTACCAGGTATTTATATAGAGCACACATATTCCGCAGCGCTTTACAGAGGATATTTGAACATTCACATCAGTCCCTGCCCCAGTGGAGCTTACAATCTATATCCCCTACCGCATGTACACGCACGCACACACACAGACATTCTAGGGTTAATTTTGTTGGGAGCCAATTAGCCTACCAGTATATTTTTGGATTGTGGGAGGGAACCGGAGTACCCGGAGGAAACCCACGCAAGTATGGGGATAATATACGGTGGTCTGCCGGTATCCTGGGGTGGTTGCCCACCTTTCCGGGCAGGGGCTGGCTGGCAACTTTTAGCCTGGGGGGGCAAGTCCAGAGCACCGGCCCATAAGTAAAGGAGCGTACACACAGGGGCGATTATTGCAAATATCGCTGGAAATATGGTTGCTGAGCGACCATATTGCCAGCGATGGAAGTGTGCACCGGCTATAAATCGTTGGGTGAGCGCTCCCGTTTTCTGCCCGCAGCTGATTTCCACTGCCGGGCTCCCCCGGCAGTTTATTTTACATCTGCGACCATCTCTGGTCGCAGATGAAAACGGGACACTGAGCAATATGATTGCTAAGCAATATATTGCCCCGTGTGTACGCACCTTAACAGTGCATTGTTAAATTGAGGTTTTTCATTTTACAAATATGTATTAAGAAAAAAATCAATAATAGGACCCCACAGGCTGCTCCCCCTGTATAATATCAGGACACCACAGGCTACTCCCCAGTCTTATAATTATAACAAGACACCACAGGCTGCTCCCCTGTATAATAATAGGACCCCCACAGGCTGCTCCCCCTGTATAATATCCGGACACCACAGGCTACTCCCCCTGTCTTATAATAATAACAGGACGCCACTGGCTGCTCCTCTGTATAATAATAACAGGACACAACAGGCTGCTCCCTTGTATAATAATAGGACCCCCACAGGCTGTTCCCCCTGTATAATATCAGGACACCACAGGCTACTCCCCCTTTCTTATAATAATAAAAGGACTCCACAGGCTGCTCCACCTGTATAATAATAACAGGACACAACAGGCTGCACCCCCTGTATAATAATTACTGGACCCCCACAGGTGGCACCCCTGTATAATACAGGGTTGCCGACTTTTTAATGCTCCTCTCCGGGAGAAGCCCGGAGAGGAGACGTTCCTTACCCAATCGGGGGCGGGGCTTGACGGTGACGTCATTAAGCCCCGCCCCCACTATGGGAAATAGTAGAAATTACTGATATCCATGGAGGGGGCGGGGCTAAAATGACGCGATTGTGCCATTTTAGCTCCGCCCCCTCCTCTGAGACCCGCGGATTGCGGCATTTACATGCCGCGATTCGGGGGGTTCAGGGGGGTCCCCGAGATTCCGGGAGGGTTGCCCACCCTTCCGGGGGGCCGGGAGGGGGACCCGATTTTCGGGAGACTCCCGGGAATTCCGGGAGGGTCGGCAACCCTGGTATAATAATAATGGGACCCCTACAGGCTGCTCCCCCTGTACAATAATAATGGGTCCCCCACAGGCTGCTCCCCCTGTAAAATAATTACCAGACCCCCACAGGTTGCTCCCCCTGCATAATAATTAAGGGACACCCACAGGTTGCTTCCCCTGTATAATAATTAAGGGACCTCAAAGGCTGCTTCCCCTTATAATAATAACAGGACCCCCACAGGCTGCTCTCCCCTGTATAATAACTGGACCGCACAGGCTGCTTCGCCTGTACAGTCCCTCTTACCTGATCTTGAAGCCGGACCTAAGCGGGCTGCAACACGGGAAAAAGTAGATGTGGAACGCACAGACCGGAAGTAAATTAGAACACACAGAGTCTGTCTCCAACTGGTCTCCAGAAACATGGCCGCCGGCCTCCTGCACTAGACATGTCCTCAGTGCAGGAGGCTGGCGGCCATGTTTCTGGAGACCAATCAGAGACTGGTCAGCCCCGTGGCTGCAGCAGCAGCCGAAGAAATAAGGTAGCCCGCGCACAAATAGTTTGGGCGGCCCGTGGGGCACATGGCACCCTGCCCACCGGCCCAGCCCGCCCCTGTTTCCGGGGAGCCGGGAGGGGGGTCCAGATTTTGTCCATAGCAACGAATTAGATTCTATTTACCATTTCTTTGTTGCCTTCGACAAAATGATCTCTGAATCTCTGGTTGCTATGGGAAACATCACCTCTTTTCATTTTTATAAGCTTTAGTAAATTTACCTCACACAGTTCATTGTCAGCGGTAATTGAACACAATCCTCCAATTCCATTACGGCCCCCCACGGTATGCAGACTTTAAATCTACAGTGTCTTGGTCGACAATCAAAAGGTTGCCATTCAAACTAATGGTTGGCAGTCAAAAGATCGACATGGTCAAAAGGTAAACAGTCAAAAAGATTGACACGGTCAAAAAGTCGACAAACAAAAGGCCAACTTGGCCAAAAGGTTGACAGTCAAAATTTCGACATGGTCAAAAGTTCGACATGAGTTTTATACATTTTTTTTTTGCCTTTTGACTGTCGACCTTTTTACTGTAGAATTATACATTCTGGATCTTATATACCGTAAACGCCGCCCACAGAGGATACATGACATAACTGTCCCCACTGGTGTAGGGATAGGGGGTTCAGGCGAACAGGTGTGGTATATATAGCATGTCGACAATATCTAGGTTGACCCTAAAAGGTACTCACGCACAAGGTCGACCCTGGAAAAAAGTAGACACAAACAAAAGGTTGACACCTGAAAAGGTCAACATATTTTTTCACTTTTGTCCGTGTCAATGTCAACACCCAAGATATTGTAGAATATGTCTCCAAAGTAGGGGGATCGAAGTCAGACCAAATTCGCCCAATAGAATCAGCAGGTGCTCCCTGACATGTTTTGCCGTCCAACTGACAGTTGTTTTTTTTGGAGACATATTCTACAATTTGCTATACTTGGGCTAACAGCTGCAGCTACTATTCGGGATACCACTACCTCATACCCTCCAACTGTACCGAATTTTCCGGTACAGTACCGTTTTTTAACGGTCTGTACCGGCAAATTAAATCTGTACCGAATGTACCGATTTTAAAGAATTGACAGCCGGGCAGAGAGCTGTCTCTGCGCTGCCCGGCTGGATCTAATTTTTACCGTATACTTCGTAGTCAAACAAGTGTCAGAAGCCTGGTCTGACGCTGTTGTATCAATTCTCCCTAGTCTGGACGGCCGCGAGCCAATAGGAGCTCGCGGTGCGGCAGCCGCTCATTATTGGCTGCCGGACCAGGCTGCTGCCACTGCTCCGTCGCACCGGTCCGGCAGCCATCTTACGACACCCACCTTAGCAGCAGCTGTTAGGTACAGGGACTGGCGGGGTTTTGTTTTGTGTTATGCACGCTCAGCGGGGGACAGGGTGATTCTTATGCGTGTACTCATACCCATCAGTCCCGCCACCTCCATCCCCCCATAGATGGCCATCTCCCCCGTACAAATTTCTGAAAGGCGCTGTGGCCACGCCCCCATTTACCTGTGGCTACGCCCCTTTCTTGATTTGTACCGATTTCAGCCCCTGAAATGTTGGAGGGTATGCTACCTGCACATTGAGGATTACAATTCCGCATTATCGTTGAGGATTCCCCATATTCCAACAGGGGCTTACATCCATCCTCCAGCGCGTTCACAATCCGTCAAGGTTTATGGACCCACTTACCCTCCAGCTTTCCATGGACTGACCCAATGAAAATAAAATACGTGCACATGTCTCCTTATCCCAAGGACTCCAAACGGGACTTCAGACAAATTAAGTATCAGACCCATTCTTTTTATTGTAAAAACTATACTGTATTCTTTTAAGTTATAGATTGTACCAGATCTTTGTAACCAACGGTTATATGCTTGTTTTTTAATATACACCATACCCAGTGCCTTGGCACACCATTTATTAAATAAGAAATAAATGTTTCGGATATTATATATCAACTCTAACCAACAGGGCCGGCGCCACCACTAGGCAAATCTAGGCATTTGCCTAGGGCACCGGCCACTGGAGGGCGGTATTTCGCCCCCCCCCTTGCCGCCCGGGTGCCTGTCCTGCGGCGTATATGTGCGTAAAAGCTGGCAGCGGCAGCGGGGGGTCCCTGCAGTCAATAAGAAATAACGAGCGCTATCCGCCGGGCTATGCGGAAGCGCTTCCGTTTTGGAAACACTGGCCGCACGCTGATTGGCTGAGATTCAGCCAATCAGCGTGTGCCATGCGCCCAGTGTTTCCATAACAGAAGCGCTTCCGCATAGCCCGGCGGATAGCGCTCGTTATTTCTTATTGACTGCAGGGACCCCCCACTGCCGCCGCCGCCAGCTTTACAGCACCGCAGGACAGGTACCCGGGAGGCAGACACCGGGGCTCCCCCACCCCGACTTGCCTGGGGCGCTCTGGTGCCTTGCACCGGCCCTGCTAACCAATTATTCACGTTGTAGCGCTCCACCCACCTTTTTGCTATTTGTATTTCCCTTAGGGGTCTGACACCCCCTAGTAGGAGCAGCTTGACAAAACCACCCTATTAGGCGCCCGCTAACTGTTAGCCGCAAAGCTACTAGTTAATCCCTTCTGATAAAGAGAGATAAACGTCCAGCCAATCAACTCCTTACTGACTTTTTTCAAACACAGCCTGTAACATGGCAGTTAGCAGGTGATTGGCTGGACATTTATCTCTCTTTATCACCCTTGCATTTATCTCTTTTTAACCCCTTCCCGACATATGACGTACATTTACGTCATATGTCGGTTGCGGGGGAATCAAGCCAGCTCACGGAGTGAGCTGGCTTGAAAGAGAGCAGGTAATGGCTGTATATTACAGCCAGGTAACTGCTCTCACGGCCACGAGCGGCGAGTTCGCCGATCGTGGCCGTTTAACCCTTTAAGCACCGCGGGCAAAGCGCCCGCAGTGCTTAAATAGCTGATCGGAGGGGGGGCGCCCCCCTCCGGCGCCGATCGGGACCCCCCGCGGCGAGATCGGAGGGTGCCGATCGGTTGCCATGGTAGCCAGGGGTCTAATGTAGACCCCTGTGCTGGCCGTGTCAGCATTCCTATTACATCCTGCCTGAGGCAGGATGTAATAGAAAGTGCTGAAAATCACTATGTTCAGCCATAGAGCTCTATGGCTGAACCTAGTACAGGCGATCGCGCCCCCTAGTGGTCAAGTACACTAGGGGGCCTTGTAGTAAAAGTAAAAAAAAAAAAAAAAAATAAGTTTAAAAATAAAAAAAAAATAAAAAAATATTAAAAGTTCAAATCACCCCCCTTTCCCCATTTCACAAATAAAAATAAATAAAAAATAAAAAAAATAAACATATTTGGAGCCGCGCCGGGTCCCTCATTACAGACGCGGCGGCCATCTTGGATTTCGGGAGAAGCTGCTGCAGCATCTCCTGACCCCAATCGAACCAGCACCCTGGGCTGCCACACATTACCAGGCTGAAGACACTGGGGCACTGTCCCCAGCCACCACACAGGAGCCCCAGCACACTGGGATTAAAGGTACTGGGCACAGTATATATATACAAGGAGGCAGGACGAGGCGGCCATATTGCAGGTGGCACAGGCTCCCTTAATCTGACCAAGGCTGCACAGAACCATAGGGCAGGCTTTTGGTGGGGTCCCATTTAGAGGGCACAAATCATCACAGGGTGCCCCATTCCCAACCCTTCCCATCTGCTGCAGGACCTGGCCACGACACCATTAAGCCAGGCCCTGTGCTCTAAGGCAATACATACAGCTCCCAGCCTCTGCTATATAGCACACAAGCTGTACAATATATGTGGACAGTTTACCTATTGCTACTAACACAGCTATAAGACTTTACCTCTTCCTGCTGAGCTGGGCCACTGCATTTAGTTGTTGCTGCCTTGCTACCCTTAACTCTGTGAACTGAGTGCTGATATAACACCCATCTCTGAGGCCTGCTGAGATTAGAGCTCCATCTTGTGACCTAAAGCAGCGATTGCAGCTACAGTGTTTTTTTTCTCCAGCTGCTAATATCCAGCAGAAACCCTCAACTGTCTAACACACTCTGTATTCACAACTCACCTACAGTAGCTCCCCTCCCCTCCCCGGGCAGTAATACGGTTGGACTGTACGAAATCACAATGCAAAGATAAAGTGGATTTTATCTATCAGAGACGTATTTAGTTTGCCCAAATCTTTCATTCGCGCCCTAAGTTTACAGGACACCCAAAAGTAATCTTTAAGATTTCGCAGCCGCTGCGGAAGCCGAACCCCCTGTTGCCTTGTCCAGATTGGCCCCTAGTAAATTTCCTGGCTTTCCGATCTGAAACAACTCTAGAGATGTAAGGCGAACACCCAGCTGCCCACCCGGCTCATCACTAGCTACCTGTTAATAATCACTCTGAACTTTGACCCACTTTACTTTACCTCAATATGAGCAAGAACAGCACTAAAGGAGGTAAAAAGCAGCCCCAGCAGAGTATACGTCCTCTTTTTGCCCGCTCGGACCCGTCCACGATGACTCACTCCCCTTCTTCCTCTCCAAATCATTCGTCGACTATGTCTCCTGCAGCTGAGGACGTTTACGCCACTAAAAGCGACATCCAAACCATGTTCGAAGAATTCAGTAAAACTCTAACTTCCAACCTTCAACAACTATCCGTCGACATACGAAAAGAGCTTGTTGCTCTATCTAAGCGAACTTCAGTGGTGGAGGAAAAAGTTGACTCTATGACCAAAGGCCTTACTGATGCGATTTAGGACATTGATTTCCTTCATCGGGAACTAGAGTTTCTTAAGGATAAAACTGAGGACCTCGAAAACAGAGAGAAACGGAATAACCTGCGGATTCGGAATATTCCGGAGACGGTCTCTCCCAAATCCCTGGAACCGTACCTCAAACGTCTCTTTATCTCACTGGTCCCTACACTGGACGAGAGCCAGATTCAGATTGAAAGAGCGCATCAGGCTCTGAGACCCAAGCCCAAAGACGATGCCCCTCCCAGAGATGTCATCTTGAGGTTCCTCTCTTTTCAAGTTAAGGACCAAATTAGCCAGGCAAGTCGCTCCTCATCCCACATCAGTTTCGAAGGTAGCTCTTTGCAAATATTCCAAGATCTGGCCCCCACCACCCTGATGAGGAGAAGGGAACTCCGAGATGTCACTAAGCTACTCAGAGACAATGCCTTCAAGTATAAATGGGGCTTTCCATTCCGCCTCATTGTGGATGCCAACGGTCGACAGGAATCAGTACGTACTGTTGAGGAGGGGAAGAGTCTGCTCCGCAAACTCCAGCTGCTCCAACCTGATGATGGAGCCCCCCCCAACCGCACCTCCTTGCCTACTTAACTTTGATAAGGTTGAATTTAACAGTTTTTTCCATATTTGGACATAGGTCTATGTGATATTTTGTTGTTGCTGTTTTGCCTGTTTACTGGTTTTCCCCCTCTCCCTCCCTCCCTATTAGTACCCGTTTCTGCGGGCGTGGTGGGGTGGGGGAGGGGGGGGCCCTCATATTGCTGTTTTTCAAGGTTTCGAATGTATATCTAGGCGCCGGGTGGGCCGCCCTCGGCTATACCCATTTGTTTTCTCTCTTTATTCACACTTATATTCTGCCCATAGCTCATAATTTCTATATCTATCATATATTTTGGCCGCGCCCCACTCACCCTCCCCTTAGGGATCGCTGCATAACGAACCGGATTAGGTTCTGCGGCTGTCCCAACATTTGCACCCTTCTGTGACAAACACCCCTTCCTTACCTCTTTTCTAGGGGGTGTTTCTCTCTCTTCTCTTTTTTTCCCCTTTCTTCCTTTATCCTCACCTGTCCCTCTTACTTTTGGTCCTCTTTGTTGGGTGCTCAACTAGTGGGCCCTCCCCTCTTTCCCTAGGAATAAGAGGGTAAAGTCGTCCACTCCCCCCCCCCCCCCCCTTTTTTTTTTTTTTTTTTTTTTTTTTGTTCCCCTCCCTATTCCCCCCTTTTCCCAGACACTGTTGTGACCACTGGTCTGTGCCTGGGAACGATGACGTTGACTGTGCTTTCCCTCAATGTGAAGGGCCTTAATACACCGCGTAAGAGATCGTTGCTGCATAGAACTGTACAATCCAAAAGGGGGGATATAGTCCTGCTACAAGAGACTCATTTCAAAAAACACTCCCATCCCTCCCTATCCTCCAGGCGCTTTCCTAATGTTTTTCATTCCACCAATCTCTCAAAGAAACAAGGTGTTTCAATCCTCATTCGCTCATCGGTACCATTTCAACTTATTTCTAAAGCTGTAGATCCAGAGGGGAGATATATTATTTTAATAGCACAAATTGGCCATCAAATCATGACCATTGTTAATATTTATGCCCCTAACACCGGTCAGTCTAAATTCTTCCGGGATCTATTTGACAGGTTGCACCCTATACGTAGGGGACTATTGTTACTAGGAGGTGACTTTAATACTGTCCTCTCACCCACGTTAGACAGAAGCTCCCCTAAAAAAAAGACCCCCTCTAGTGGCGCGCAATTCAACTCCCTCCAGAAATTGATAACAGAGGCTGGACTGTTCGACACTTGGAGAGCAATCCACCCGACCTCACGAGACTATACTTTTTACTCTATCCCCCACGACACTTATTCCAGGATAGATATGTTGCTGGGTTGTAGCGGTTTGTTATCTACCCTAGCCAGAGTTGATCACACACCCGTGGTTTGGTCTGACCACTCCATGGTATCTATAATTATAGACCCCATTAACTCTAAGGTTGGACGGCCCTCTTGGCGACTTAATGAGTCCTTGCTTCAGATCCCTAAGTTTAGAGAAGAACTCCAATCTCAGATAAAAGAATATTTTGCCCACAACTCCTCCTCTGGGACCGCTGAAGCGACAGTCTGGGAGGCCCACAAGGCTGTTATTAGGGGGGCCATAATTAGATACGCCTCATATAGGAAGAAGGTACAGACTGGCAGGATTATGGCTTTAACTAAACAACTGGAAGGTTTAGAAACCCTGCATAAACAAACACACTCTAATGAGACGCAGAAACAAATACAGGGGGTAAGAGGGGAACTCCAAGCCATTCTTGCTGAGCAAACAGAGAAATCCTTACGTTGGGCTAACCAGAGGTTTTACGAAAAGGGTAACAAGTCTGACGCACTACTGGCAAGGCAATTGAGAGCTAAACGTGCCTCTCAAGCTATTGTATCTATTCGAGACGAGAATAATACACTCACTTACGACCCGTCTTCGATTAATGACACGTTTTATAACTACTACAAGTCGCTGTACAACTTGTCTCCGTCCCGATCGCCCGCACCTGCACCCTCACTCATAGCCCAACAATATCTGAACTCTTGCAAACTCCCAAAACTTAATGATGCCCAGACATCAACCTTAAATGCTCCTATAACACCCGAAGAATTACAATCTGCGTTACGATCACAGAAGCCATCCAAAGCCCCCGGCCCAGACGGCTTTACTGCCATGTACTATAAAACCTTCTCATCCACCCTTTCCCCACATTTATTATCTCTCTTCAACAAAATTTTACTCGGGGAAAAGTTCCACCCAGACTCATTAAAATCCACCATTATTGTTATCCCTAAACCTAATAAAGACCATACCTGTAAAACAAATTTTAGGCCAATCTCTCTGATTAACTCAGATATTAAACTATTCGCCAAGATTCTGGCTAATCGACTTAACCTTTTACTACCCCAGCTTATTTATCCGGATCAGGTGGGGTTTGTTCCTTCCCGCCAAGCGCTAGATAACACCAGACGAACTATCAATTTGATATCCTATATTAATAGATGCAAACTCCCCTCTGTGCTGTTGTCATTAGATGCAGAAAAGGCCTTTGACCGCCTTTCCTGGCCATTTATGTTCCAAACTTTGCAATCCTATGGAATCAACGGTAACTTCCTGCAGGCCATCGGCTCCCTATACGAAAACCCTACAGCTGCTGTTTCCACTAACGGCCTGTCCTCCCCGCTTTTTGCCCTAAATAATGGAACAAGACAGGGTTGCCCTCTTTCTCCCTTGCTTTATGTCCTGAGCATCGAACCGCTGGCCACTAAAATTAGAGACAACCCAAATATAAAAGGCATTGAGGTTAGGGACAAGGAGTACAAAATATCCTTATTTGCGGACGATGTCCTATTAACCCTATCCTCACCTCTGATTTCTCTTCCCAATCTCATGAAAGAACTCCAGGAATACGGGGGATGCTCGGGACATAAAATCAACGACAGAAAGTCTGAAGCCATGCCACTTCACCTACCCTCAGATACTGCCAACCTCCTCCACCAGAGTTTTGGATTTACATGGAAATCCAACTCTTTTACCTATTTGGGTATCCAAATTACAAAATCCTTTGATCAACTTTTCAAAGAAAACTATATTCCCTTATTGCACTCGATTAAATCAGATCTAAAAAGATGGTCCCCCTTTTACATCTCATGGACTGGCCGCATTAATTCAATTAAGATGAACGTCTTGCCACGCGTATTATATCTGTTCCAAACAATTCCCGCTAAGGTCCCTCCTTCGTTTTTAAAAGAAATTCAATCCCTCTGCGGCTCGTTCATCTGGGCGAACACCAAACCCAGAATTAATAGGACGATCCTTTCTAAATCTCGACTAAATGGGGGGTTAGGCCTTCCCATCTTTGAGAGATATTACAATGCGGTGCAACTGAGTCATATATCATCCTGGCACACCACACCGAACAATAAAATCTGGGTGGCCATTGAGTCAGATTTAATAGGATTACCATCAGTTAGCTACCTTCCATGGCTCCCCCCAAGGCTGAGACCACCCTCAATAGCCTCAGTCCCATGTGTGCGGGCGGTATTGCAGTTATGGGACAAAGTTAACAAAAAATTGAACCTTTCAACCTATCCGTCACCATTAACTCCTCTCTGGAAACATCCAGATTTCCCCTTAGGAAATATTAGATCGTATTCCTCCCTCTGGACCTCAGCTGGTATCGATAGAATAAGACATATAAGGGGAGAATTTTCCCCCCCAGATTTTAAATCACTAAGCGACCGCTATAACCTTCCTGCCACCGCTAACTTTGCTTACTTGCAAATCGTTAACTTCATTAGATCTATCAATAAATCTGACAAATTCAGAAGCCCCACCCCCTTTGAACGTCATTGCATCTATAGTCCAGGTCGTAAGGGCACAATCTCCACACTGTACTCGTTAACTATCCCACAAATCCCATCGTCCAAAGAAAAACACGAGTTAGCTTGGGAACGGGACCTGGGGGTGTGCCTGGAGGATGAGGACTGGTCGGAGCTGCGTCAATTTGTAAGTAAAACCTCAATTAATACGGGTATCAGAGAGAACTCTTTTAAGATCTATTCCCGGTGGTATATGACCCCAGATAAGTTATCTAAGCTCTTCCCGAGCTCCTCAGACCTCTGTTGGAGGCAATGCGGACACACTGGCACCTTCTACCATATTTGGTGGGACTGCCCTGTGATTTCTAAATTCTGGGACGAGGTTACACAAGAAGCGACTAAGGTTCTAGGCCACCCTGTCCCTAAGTCACCACTAAATATTCTTCTATGTAAACCTTTCGATTCCCTATCCAAGGTTCAAAATGCATTTTGCTTGCATTTGTTCAGTGCAGCAAGGCTTCTTATCGCGACCCAATGGAAGCAGACGGAGGCCCCTTCACTAATCGCGCTGACTAATAAAATATGGTACTTAGCTTCCATGGAATATATTACGGCCCTTCTACGTAACAGGATTATAAAGTTCCAGCGCGTCTGGGACCCCTGGTACAGGCTACACCAAAGACGGCTACCTGGTCTAGAGTGAGCTGGACTTGCTCTCGGACCATTTAGGTAGTCCCATTCCTAAACTCCTACCCCCCCTCCCCTTTTTTTTTTTTTTTTTTTCCCCCTCTCTCTTCCTCCCCTATCCTCCTCTTACTCTTTCTTCTGCTTTATTACTTTCTCCCTTCTTTATTCTTCTTCAGAAAATTGTTAAAAAAAACAATAGCCATCTGCGTCAGTCAGTTGGGAATATTTTAGGTTGTGAAATAAGTACCGATATGTATGTGGATACTGTACTGCATGTTACTAATCGCATTATTGTTACTCTCTTGTTGGCTATTTCAATAAAACATATGATAAAAAAAAAAAAAAAAAAATAAACATATTTGGTATCGCCGCGTTCCTAAAAGTCCGATCTATTAAAATATAACATTAGTTATACAGCACGTTTAAAGGCGTAAACGGAAAATAATTCCCAACGCCAAAACTACGTTTTTTGGTCGCATCGCCTACCCAAAAAAAAATAACTAAAAGAGATCAGAAAGTCGCCCATATCCCATAATGGTATTAATTAAAAAGTACACTTCAGCCCGCAAAAAATGAGCCCTCACCCAGGTCCGTAGGTGGAAAAATAAAAAAGTTATAAGCCGCAGAACATGGCGACGCGACGCAAATTAGAAAAACCGTAAAAGTTGCTATTTTTTTTTTAGTGGTAAAACATAACGAAAACTATATAAGTTTGGTATCACCAGAATCGTAACGACCCATAGAATAAAGATAACCCATCATTTTAAACGAACTATGAACTCCAAAAAAACCGTAACCAGCGCAAAATTGTGGAATGGCGTTTTTTTTTTTTTTACCCCACATTGAATTATTTCCTGATTCCCCAGAATATTATACGGTATAGTAAATGGTACCATTAAAAAGTACAACTTGTCCCGCAAAAAAAAAGCCCTCATGTGTCTATATAGCCGGAAAATTAAAAAAGTTACGCTTATTTGAACGCAAGGAGGAAAAAAAAAAAATTAACAAAAAAGGCCTCGTCGGGAAGGGGTTAAGGCTTAATACATCTGCCCCAATGGGTGATAAGATTGATAGTGAGAATTCCACAACCTACAGAATAATAGGGAGCTGTACAGCGACCTACAGTAACGGTGCTACTTCTGCCATATATTACTGGGCCAAGCTGCCCAAATCCCTCTACATACATACATCCTATGCAGCGGTACTGTGCAAATTATCCTTGTATGATTTGCTTCTGCTTTGCTTTACATAGACCAGGAAATTACATTTATTTTCACACAAATTATACTCTATATAACATTTGTTCTATTAAAAAAATGACTTCTCTGGTGCCTGAGACTTGGTTCAATACGATGTTATTGCTTTACAAACCAAGCGAATGCTTTGCCATTTTGTATGATTATGTGACAACTGGGAGCCATGTTCTGCTGTAAACTGTGCATATTACCTCACATATGGGAATCAAAGCCACAGAGGAACATGGTACTGTGTGCTGACACACATGAGCCCACGCTTTTTGATCATAAATTAACTCCATGTACAGTTCTATACGTGTGACTATATAATATATAGAATATAACGTAGAAAAGAATCTCATTATGACAATTTAGTGCTTCTCGTTCTTATTGCAATTGTGTCCCCATTTATGTTGTAGCAAAAACACATATATAACATGATTGCTAAAGATTCTCCTTGTACCACATTTGCTTTTGTGGACGGCGGCCATTTTGTGGGCTGAACCATCTCATCAATTCCATAGGGATCGGTGGCTGAGGCATGTAATGTTCATATATTTCCAGAAGTTTGTCAGATATTTCTGATATATTAAGATAATTATTAAGTTCCATATGTTCGGCTATATATTTACTAACATCTAAGAACTGATGACATGGTTTTGCATCAGTGGGCCATGATGATCTGCCCAATGCATAGCAAGGTACATGGCTTCCCTCCGATCATGGGAAGCGTCTCTGGCGTGCAACCAGGCGTGAGTCAGGGAATGTGGAAAAGGCGCACTATGCGTAGCCGTAACATAATATTGCGTCCTAGTCCCACAGTAGTACCGACTTATTTGATACGCCCAGGTGCTTTGGTGGTCCTTTAGGTGTACGTGCACAAATACGGCACAGTAGGGGATTTGAAGTTTGAGGCAGCCATTTTGAGCTTTGTGATAAGCCCCGCGGGGCATTACCAATAAAAAGTCTGGGAGAGAAACTCAATTATAATGACCACCTGCAATGGATACGATCTTCGTTGAACCGCCCAGCTGCTTTGGATGTTGTTCTTTTGCATACGATATATCATATGCGATCCCAAGCAAAGGCTGCTGGAATCCATAACTTTTGATGGCAGCCCTGCATCCCTGGCTCTGATCACCCACCATCGGATCAGGATCGGAGCTGAAACACATGCGATTTTACACTTTTCATCGGATTTCTTGTCCCGATTGTTCGGAATCGGTCGAAAAGGGCTAAAATCGCACTACCGTATGGCCACCTATAGACCCAGTGCAGATATCTAAATTATGTTACAGGGTGGATGTGATTAAGGGCCTTATTCTAATCACTCTTTCTGACAAAATCCTTAGATGGACAAAACCATGTGCACTGCAGGGGGGCAGATGTAAAATGTGCAGAGAGAATTAGATTTGGGTGAGTTATTTTGTTTCTGTGCAGGGCAAATACTGACTGCTTTATTTTTAAACTGCAATATAGATCTCACTTTGAAGTAAAACCCCACCCAAATCTAATTCTCTCTGCACAAGTAACATCTGCCCCCCTGCAGTGTACATGGTTTTGTTCATCTAAGAAGGATTTTGTCAGAATGAGTGAACTAGAATAAGGCCCTAAATGCCTAAATTACAATAAAATATGTCTTTCTTATAAATTACAATATTCTCTTGTTATATTCATCATTTGACAAGATCCCTCGACATACAATGGCTGTCACCGTACCAAGCCTCTCTAGTACCTCGTATCTCCCAAACGTCCTGATTCCGATGGGAAAGTTACAATTTGGGCCTCTGTACCCTGACTGGGCCAGAAAGCTGTACAGTATTCTCTCCCCACTGGTGCTTGTTGTAATGAATTGGTGTTGAATGCACGTACAAGGCAGTGGCACGTCCATGGGGACTTGGCTGTGCTCCACCATACGCTGGCCTTGCCCTGGTGCCAATGTATGGATGTGGAATGTTGGGATGCGTGATATTAACAGCCCCAAAATGTATGCCTTTGTTATGTGCAAGCAATCAGGCATTTTAGAAGAAGGCAGTAAAAAGAATGAAAAATCGTGAAAAACTGATGAATATATCCCCCATTACCTTACTCAGCACCACTACTATATACCTGTATATATGACTATAGGCCAGATGCACTAAGCTTCAAAAGTGATAAAATGGAGAGTGGTAACAAACCAACCAATCAGCTCCTAACTTCCATGTCACAGGCTGTATTTGAAAAATGTCAGGCAGGAGGTGATTGGCCGGTTGTTTATCACTCTCCCTTTTATCACTCTTGAAGCTTAGTGAATCTGGCCCTATATACCCATATACCTATATACCCATATGTGGATAATCTCAGTCACTTACTATCGTCTACATACGTCAGCACAAAGGTACATGCAACCATGTAAAACGCATCACGGCGAATGTTCATTGCACATGATCTCATTTATTTATTTCCATCTTTGAAATTCACTCCTTTAATAAATATGAACGTACAGTGGTCAGAATAAGAACATGAAGCGAGAATGTAATATTATATACAGTAACAGAGGAATGGTATTGGACCGTCCGGGTGCCTTGGATCGCTGCCATACATTGGGCCTTATTTAGGGGCCAACGCAATTTGCCTCCCAAAATACGCATTCAAAATGAGGCGCAAAAGCTCCGTCTTCTTTCCCCCTTGTGTCTTCCGCCTGTGGTAGACAATACCCTGCTCACCCGCCTTGCGATGAAAGTTTAAGGAGCAGATCTACTAAATCTTGGAGAGTGATAAGGTGGAGAGAGATATCTACCATTTTTTTAAAAACCTAGGGCAAGATTCTCTAAGCTTCAAAAGTGAAAAAATGGAGAGTAATAAACAGCCAGCCAATCAGCTCCTACCTGCCATGTCACAGACTGTTTGAAAAATGTCAGACAGGAGCTGATTGGCTGGTTGTTTATCAATCT
Organism: Crinia signifera; assembly: GCF_055691185.1. Classification (NCBI taxonomy): domain Eukaryota; kingdom Metazoa; phylum Chordata; class Amphibia; order Anura; family Myobatrachidae; genus Crinia; species Crinia signifera. The sequence continues at coordinate 15,970,227 of NC_139225.1, forward strand.
CTATTTTATCACTAGAGAATCTGGCCCATAGTCTGTAACATGACAGAAGCTTGTTGGTCCTTTATCTCTCTCTAACGCTTAGGACCTCTGCCCCCATTGTATTTGCGAAGATGAGTATTAAGTAATAGAATCCAAGTGCTGGGCAGCCATGAAAGGTTTCTCCTCAGAAAATGCTGCAAACGGTGCAGAAATAAGATGGGCGCGCTAATGGCTGCCATGCTTTACTATAAATATATAAAGATGATCTGATGGAAGTAATGTCATTCTTGTCATTGGAAGAATTTAGGGCAGTGATGGCTAACCTTGACATTCCAGCTGTTGTTGAACTACACATCCCAGCATGCCCTGTATCAGTTTTACTATTTAGCCATGCTAATACTGATGCAGGGCATGCTGGGATGTGTAGTTCAACAACAGCTGGAGTGTCAAGGTTAGCCATCACTGATTTAGGGTGTGAAAAAGAAAGTATACAGGGGCCTGATTCTGAAATGGATACAAACGCGCAGTTGAGAGATTATCATCGTGTGCATGCGTCTAAGCTACACGCCGCACATGTGCTGCAATGGCGGCCACATGTAAAGTGATTTTCAGTCAGGAAATGTTTGGGGGCTGTAACAGGCAGTGGCAGCAAACACGCAGATGTGCCGCCACAGTTATGGTTGCGTGCTTGAGGTGGCTAGTGCACCAGCATTCTATGCAGCCAATGTTGAGACCCCCCAACGTTCCGAATATTGGCCCAACCCACAATATGGCTGCCTTAAGTGGCATTGCACCATTGCATGTTCTCCCTGGGGATTTACAAACAAAACATTCTGCTAGCAACCAATCACGTCACCTCTAACCGGTCCCCTGTAAACTGATCGATAAAAGCTACAACCTAATTGGTAACCTCCAGCTTTCTCTAGATAGGGAACAGAGAGAGCCTCAAGGCAGCACAATTTGCAAATGCAGTTTATGTGTCAGCTCCTGTGGTTTGCGTGGTCAAGGTCTGACAAGTGTGAACAATTTGGAGACCTGCCAGCTTGTGCTTTCGGTACTGGTGCAGTAAGCACCCTTGGGTGAAACTGTTTGTGCCCTTTCAAAGTTTGTATGACATTACCTCAGAAGATCCTTCTGTCGTCTGACACAAACTTAGTACATCAGATGCAGAGACTGACGCCAAACCGTTCATCTCATTGTCTAAACAAAAACGATTGGCTCCATGTAGTGCAGGCAGCCATTTTGTGGGATAGAGCAATATTTGTAAGCACAGCCTTTAACATGGAGCAGCTGGTTGGCTGGTACTTTATCTCTCTCCCCAAGGTTAAATACATATCCCCCTATATAGTCTATACTAGTAGCACTATGGGCCTTATTCTAGTCCACTCTTCCTGACAAAATCCTTCTAAGATGGACAAAACCATGTGCACTGCAGGTGGGGCAGATGTAACATGTGCAGAGAGAATTAGATTTGGGTGAGTTATTTTGTTTCTGTGCAGGGTAAATACTGACTGCTTTATTTTTACACTGCAATTTAGATCTCACTTTGAAGTAAAACCCCACCCAAATCTAATTCTCTCTGCACAAGTAACATCTGCCCCACCTGCAGTGCACATGGTTTTGTCCATCTAAGAAGGAATTTGTCAGAAAGAGTGAACTAGAATAACCCCCTATGTGTGTAACTAATCTTCTGGCTTCAATAGGACCCAGTACGGGTGTGGATTATTAGGTCTAAGGTGTATAGATCGTCAGACAATAGTTTGCCACGTGAAAAGCGTTGACATGGAAATGGTTGACGTGAGTTTTTCTCTTTATTGTGTCTATGTCGACATGAATACCGTATTAGTGTACCGCTGTGCTTGCCATGCTTTGGGCACGGTGCCACAGTGCACACTACTATATTCTCCCTCTATGCTATATTCTCCCTCTATGCCCACTTGAAGAAAGAGTAAGTTGGTTAAAAAAAAAATAACGAAAAACTTTTGCTTGTCGTCTAGACTATGTCGACCCTATTCATGTCTATTTAGATACTGTCTATGTAATAATCCACACCTTTGCGTGAGGGGATGGGCCAAATAAAATCCAAGAGGTGTGGCCATGGCCCCTCCAACTTGCGTGCCCCCCATTCTTGGTGCCCCTGTCAATTTCTATGGTATAAGTTAGATTGCATTATCATACAGTTTGGTTCAGCTCACAAAATGGCTGCCCCCACGGTGCCTAGGTCACAGCTGCCGTTTAGGTTGTTGTGGAGATAAACTAATGTCCAAAATAAAGTCTTGCTAAAACAAATGACAGTGAAGAGCAAACTGAGATCGAAGGAGATTTATCAAGCCTTCTAAAAAGAAAAAGTGGAGCCGTTACTCATAGCAACGATGATTTTATAGAGTATATTTCATAAATTAAGCTAAACTCTAACTGGTTGCTATGGGAAACCCATCTACTTTGGCTCTTTAGAAAGTTTGATAAATCTCCCTCTCAGTTATTCATTCAGGTCCAGGCTGAACCAACTGTGTCCGTGTAGTGCGTACGTCAACCGCGTGGCTCATGCGTGGGTTGTAATTAGCCAACTCTTGGCTGCTAATAATCTATATCTAAGGCATCATATTTGCACAGTTCAGTGTCTCCAGGATAAATAAATGTTAATCTCCCCTAAAATGATCTAGAACTTTCATTTCCCCCAAACCCGCAATTCTGCTTGATAATTCATAAAAAGTAATTCACTGTTATCAGCACCAGGCATCAGGGTGGAAACAGCCGATATATAATAATTAAATAGCAATCTACGCTATCATCTTACTATAAAATAAACTATTTAGTAATCCTATATAAAAAGCCACCAGTTCTCAGAATCGTGGCCTTTGGTACACGAGAGATGTCACTTTCTCCCAGTGCCACCTATTGATACATTTATCCTATTGCATGCCTTCTGTAAGCTCTTGGGTCAAGTCACCCCTCCGCATGCACTAATAAACCCACTACTGCAGCACAGACATTGCTCTTGTCCACCTCCCGTCCAAAAGACTGTGTCGTAGGGTAACGGCAGATACAAAAGAATACATAAACTACAAAACAAGGAGTCATAGGGGTTTGGGATTGGCCTGGGATGCGTTCGTGTCACATAATGTCATCCAAGAGGTTGGGGCTGGCGACCCAATCAAGAGATCTGGGCTCCGAAGCTGCCATAATCATGCACATGAACTGCTTTCCAGTCCTCCTATCGATGGGGTAGATGGTGGTTGGGGTGAACCTCTTATTGTTCTCCACAAACTCGCACAGCTGCTGGTAGATCTTGGGGTACTCGTGGCGAAGGAAAACACCCCTGATCCTAAGTTCCCTCTGGATATGTATAAAGCAAACCTCCCTGGCCTTCCGGCCCTCCTCGCCCTCCTTATCCAGGTCAGCTGTGCCCGGTGGTGGGGTAAGTATTAAGGTCTCCATGTCCTTCTCCTTTTTTGTGATCTTCCTCTCCGGGCTGGAAGAGGCTAAGGCTATCTTGGCATACTTGCGGATGGTGGGAACATGGTGGGCCCTGGTGGAGAGTCGGTCTGGACCGCTTTGTCCCACCGCCACAGTTACATTCAACAGAAAACATTCATCAGGGTCGAACTGGTTGCCAGCTATTTGCAGTTCCTTGGCATGTTCTCCAAGGTTGTCTGAGTAGTTTTCGAGTTCCCTCAGAGACAGGTAGGTGGGGGACATGAGCAGGCCTTCCAGACCTAGTTGCAAAAAGTTATCAGCTGAACCCGGGTTTGGGAAGCCCAAGAAGAGCACCCCTCTCCCGCGGGAGAGATAACCCACCTTGGCGATTCGGGAGAAGGCTTTATGTACCTCGGTGTTCTCTCTGCAAAATTTGAGCACGTGTCGACAGACACTGCCCATGCGTCCGTAGATACAGCTCTCCTTGTGTATGTCCCAGTCCTCACGCCTGCAGTTGCGGGAACAGTAGTAGGTGTAACAGCTATGGCAAGACTTGAAGTAGAGGCAGGCATTGAACATTGTCTCTGTGCGTCTACACTTGGCATTGGAACAGGTCAGTAGGTCGTCTTCATCGGCACTGAGATCTGGAGAACAGTCCTCTAAGGGCTTATGTGGACTTATTATGGGCACCTCTGGAAAAGTCTCTCTCCTCTGACCTCTTTGGGAGTCAGGGAAGGTAGGAGTTGGCTGTTCCTTGAGGGGCCGGTTCTGCAAGAGATGAGACATCTGCCCATAGTTCTCTGGTTTCCGTGGAATTCCTATCATGTCCTCCTTAATTAACTTCCTCAACTGATCAGCCAGGGCATCTGCCTCACTGGGGCGGCGGCTGGATGGTGGTTTATAATCTATCACCAGATCTGCAATGAGTTCATCAAGCTGCTCCAGACTACGGTGCCGAGAGGACCTGCTTGGCATTTTATCTTTGGTCGGGTAGGGGACATGTGCTGGGTAAGCTGGTGGTGAAACCCCGGAATCCATCACATCCCAGCTGGCTGATCGCCGATCACTTCTTCCCACTCCATTGGCTCTTAAGTCATTATCGGTGATGGTAATCTCCGGGGTGACGAACCATGAGCGGCCTGTTGCGTACCTCCCGCCTCCCCCATCTGTATGTAACTTCTCCATGATGGAATTCTCAGAGAGAGAAAGGGCGGCATAACGCTTTGGAGAACAGGACAGATTAACCACCACAGGTTGGCGTCTATCGTCTGGGGATAAGGCACGTCGCTCGCGGCACAACAAATTCTCATAGCTGCGGCCTCGCGACAATGGGTCCTCTTTGCGCCCACCGGTGTTTAAAATATTGTCCCAAGAACGGGAGTAGTTTCTGGAATCAGTCCCGAGTCTTTGCTGGTTCATGCTGTAAGAAGCATGCCAAGAAGCCAGCATTGCCTCCCTTCCAGAAGTGTGCGTGGGAAACTGAGGCATCTGCATGGTTTGGTAAGATATTGGGCTCTGGTCCGGAAAATACCACTCACTGAACTGCAAGGGCTGTGTGCTCCGTGGATATGGGTACGTCCTAGACAGTGCTTCCCTTTCAGAATACTTAGCGATATCCTCCGTAAAGTAAAGTTTTGATGAAGTACTTTGAACTGGATAAGATCTCGGGTCCTCCCCATAAATGCTTTTGGTGGGGGCACTACGAGGAGGGTAAAAACGCGGATCCTCCCCATAAAACGTCCTTATTGGGGCTTCCTGAATAGGGTACGGTCTAGGGTCCTCAAAGTAAAAAGTTCTTGGATGCACTGTGGGGTTCTCATCTGCATAATATGAGTGCGCAGGAACCCCGGGGTCAGGATATGGACGGGGATAATACCCCCTATTTTTAATAGGAATGGTTTGGTTGAAATTGGAGTCTTCTTCTGTGTAGAAGAACGTGGTGGGGATCGTGGGGCTGACATACTGTCCACAGTCACGGTTGGTGTATTGTGTGAAATCTCTTGGAGAAGCAACACTTTGGTACGGAATACCACGCACATCCGGTAGGTACATCTCTCCCCCTGGCGTGCAAGCATAGTGGGTCATTCTAGGGTCAACACTGTAGGAATCGCTTGGTGTGGGGGTACGTGACACAGACATCAGTCTTGCATTTGGCACAGCTAGGCTTCTGGGGGTGCCCGGTTGCCTTGTACAGTGCTGTGCCTCCCCCCAAGTCTGGCAGGGGTTGGAAGTATGAGCAGCATGTTGAAGGACAGCGTCATCTGGCTTTATGTCCACCCGGCACCGTACGTGAGGGCTAGAGTTTGGTTTTCCAATGTGCGGCTCCTCTATGCAGTTGTTGCTGACACACAGGGGTGAGATGCGACTGGCACTGTTGCGCTGGGGTTGTAATTTTATGGGGTGCACCTCACTCATTAATACCTTTGTAGGTGCGTAAGTCACTTCCCTTTTGGGAGAAGCCACCGATTTCTGAGGTTCTCTTGAAGCCCTGGCAACTTCTCTGCCTCTTTTGGCAGTTGGTGGAGGGGACTGAGTAGAAGACATCTGAATTGGAACCGATGTGAAGCTAGTTTTAACCCGTGGAGCGCTCTTGGACCTCGGTCGCCTCCTTGGTTCTTTGGCCGGATCTTTTGCAGTGTCCATCCCTTGGGAAGTATATTGTGTATCAGCCCTGACTGAGGATCTCCTACCCACAGACTGGTTGGACGGTTCTGGGGTTCCGGCACGCCTGTGAGCTCCTCGTTGGTAGGACTCCATGACTGGTGGGTTAGGCAACTGGTCGTCTAAAGACTCAAGGAAGTCAAAACTGCGGCAGTGCCTCTTGTTGAACGGTGGCTGGTGAACCTCCCTGTGGCTGGACATGAAGCTGTCACATTGTGCAAAAGAGTAGGGGCTTCGGGAATCGATGTTCAGTCTCACCTTGACGTCTGGGTAAACCGTAGAATCGAGTAGGTCAGGTGGGTCGGTTCGTGTCATTTTAATAAAGCGTGGCCGTGGAGTAGAGTGGCTTTACCTCATCTCAGCGATACAATCTGTAAAGTAGAGTAGGAGAAGTCAGTTCTATACACAAGTCCCCTATTGTCCATCATGTACAGGTAAACTCAATATATTCTACTTCAAGTCTAAGAGACCATATTGCTGACAACTGCGGAGATGTAGCAAGCCTTGGGGGATGCGCAATTTGGTCTACAGCATGATGGTCGACAGTCATTAGGTCGACACCATTAGACAACATGGGAAAAGGTCGACATGGGTCTAGATCAACATGGAAAAAGGTCAACATGGTTCTAGGTCAAAAGGTCATTAGTTCAAAAGGTCGTTAGTTCCACAGGTCATTAGTTTGACATTGTCTAGGTCGCCAGTGAAAAGATCGACATGGGGTTTTTCACTGCTTTTTGAGCCGACATGTGCCGATAGGCGTTATCTCATGCCCTACCATCCAATAGGGCGTGGTGGGAGGATAAAATAGTGTGCCGAGTGTAGCGAGGCACTGTGGCCGACGCATTGCAAGCGCAGAAGGGGATGCGGTGCACTTTAAACTGTGTCCATGTCAACAGTATTGACATTCAGGTAAAAAAACAGGGAAAAAACCCATGTCGACCTTTTGACTGTCGACCGAGTCTTTGTCGAACTAAAGACCTGTCGAACTAACGACCTGTTGAACTAATGACCTTTCGACCTAGAACCATGTCGACCTTTTCCCAATCACCTTCACTCATTTTTTCTGGTGCCCACACAAGGGAAGCACTGAGTTTGGTTCACTACCCCCTTTTCTTTTCCCATGTCGACCTGGACCCATGTCGACATTTTCCCATGTCGACCTAATGGTGTTGACCTAATGACTGTCGACCATCATGCTGTAGACCAAATGATCCCAACCCCTTATGGTGATCCGGTAGGTGATGCGGAAATCTTCTGACGGTCTACTGCAGATAGAGGGGAGATGTACCAAGTCTCAGTGCAAGATTGTTGCCCAAAGCATCCAATCAGCTTACAACTGTGTTAGAGAAATAACAAAAGCTGACTGGCTGTTTTGGGAAACTTTATCTCTATCCAAGGCTGGGTTGGGATCATTTGGTCTACAGCATGATCACCATAAGAAATAACAGAGTCGACAGCGGAGACACCAAGGCGTCTAGTATACTTGCACTGGCACTAATAGTAGAGGGGTCGCTCCTGCGCGAAATGCACCCATCTATCTAAAGAGTACAAGTGGTGTCCAGTAACATCCAGGACACCCCACATTTATCCAACCACTCACAAACAGTCACTACCCATCAATGACTTCTCTATGACATCCTCATTGCGGACGGTATCGCAGTGGCACCGTGGTGCATGGTCACTGCAACCTCAGCACAGGCGCAGTCTGCCAACAGGCACTCCGCTGCGTGATAATCGGCTTTGCGTATAAACATGAATGAGGCCCTGAATGTACCAGCTTCTGTGAGCCACATGGGCACTATACACCAGATAGGTACCAAGCACAGAGGGAAGGGAGAGTGGTTGCCCCTGGCCGTGGGACAGGGGGGGGTGGGAACAGGGGGATCTGGCTACAGGAGGGTACGCACCTGGCTAGGGGAATGACAGAGGGATCTGGCTACAGGGGAGGGTTTGCCCCTGGCAGCCAGCAGATCCTGTACTGAGACTGACATGCAGCACTGCGCTACTTACCAGAGTCCCAGGAATCTGCCTCACAGACACAATGTGGCATTACCCTGGCACCAGCTCTGGTCCATGGCCCAGGGATGACTCAGGGTTGCCTAGGATTTGGCCAACAATCTCTGATAGTAGTAATTTATAGGGGAATGTGACAGTGCTGACGCCTCCTGCAAATGTCACGCGCCCGTCCCACAAATCCTACAGTGTAACAACAGAAACCACAGTGCGGGGTGCCCCCCTCGGTGCACTGGGTACACTGTGACCCCCCAGATGTTACATAGTATGGACTGGACTGCAATGCATTATGGGTACACATACAGGGGGCATGACTATGGCAGGACCGGGGTCTACGTGGTATTATTGTGGCTTATTTATATGGCGCTACAAGGGATCCACAGCGCCTGGCAATACATAGCAAACATAACAAAATAAGGAATTATAGTACAATTTAGGACAAGCTCATGGTACATATACATAGCTGCATCAAGGGACATTAGGGTGGTATATATATATCCACAGTATATACAGGTGTGAGTCAGGTTATACTGCCTTATACCACAGTATATAAAGGTGTGAGTTACATATGCTGCCTTATACCACAGTATATACCGGTGTGAGTCACATATGCTGCCTTACACTACGGTATATACAGGTGTGAGTCACATATGCTGCCTTATACCACAGTATATGCAGGAGTGAATTACATATGCTGCCTTATACCACAGTATATGCAGGTGTGAGTCACATATGCTGCCTTATACCACAGTATATACAGGTGTGAGTTACATATGCTGCCTTATACCACAGTATATAAAGGTGTGAGTTACATATGCTGCCTTATACCACAGTTGCTGCCTTATACCACAGTATCTACAGGTGTGAGTCACATATGCTGCCTTATACCACAGTATATACAGGTGTGAGTCAGGTTATACTGCCTTATACCACAGTATATACAGGTGTGAGTTACATATGCTGCCTTATACCACAGTTGCTGCCTTATACCACAGTATCTACAGGTGTGAGTCACATATGCTGCCTTATACCACAGTATATACAGGTGTGAGTCACATATGCTGCCTTACACTACGGTGTATACAGGTGTGAGTCACATATGCTGCCTTACACTACGGTATATACAGGTGTGAGTTACATATGCTGCCTTATACCACAGTATATACCGGTGTGAGTCACATATGCTGCCTTATACCACAGTATATGCAGGAGTGAATTACATATGCTGCCTTATACCACAGTATATGCAGGTGTGAGTCACATATGCTGCCTTATACCACAGTATATACAGGTGTGAGTTACATATGCTGCCTTATACCACAGTATATACAGGTGTGAGTCACATATGCTGCCTTATACCACAGTATATGCAGGTGTGAGTCACATATGCTGCCTTATACCACAGTATATACAGGTGTGAGTTACATATGCTGCCTTACACTACGGTACATACAGATGTGAGTTACATATACTGCCTTATACCACAGTATATACAGGTGTGAGTCACATATGCTGCCTTATACCACAGTATACACAGTTGTGAGTTACATATGCTGCCTTTTACCACAGTATATAGTTATACAGGTGTGAGTTACATATGCTGCCTTATACCACAGTATATACAGGTGTGAGTCACATATGCTGCCTTATACCACAGTATATGCAGGAGTGAGTTACATATGCTGCCTTACACTACGGTATATACAGGTGTGAGTCACATATGCTGCCTTATACCACAGTATATACAGGTGTGAGTCACATATGCTGCCTTATACCACAATATACACAGGTGTGAGTTACATATGCTGCCTTATACCACAGTAAATGCAGGAGTGAGTTGCATATGCTGCCTTACACTACAGTATATACAGGTGTGAGTCACACATGCTGCCTTATACCACAGTATATACAGGTGTGAGTCACACATGCTGCCTTATACCACAGTATATACCGGTGTGAGTCACATATGCTGCCTTATACCACAGTATATGCAGGAGTGAGTTACATATGCTGCCTTACACTACGGTATATACAGGTGTGAGTCACATATGCTGCCTTATACCACAGTATATGCAGGAGTGAGTTACATATGCTGCCTTATACCACAGTATATGCAGGTGTGAGTTACATATGCTGCCTTACACTACGGTGTATACAGGTGTGAGTCACATATGCTGCCTTACACTACGGTATATACAGGTGTGAGTTACATATGCTGCCTTATACCACAGTATATACCGGTGTGAGTCACATATGCTGCCTTATACCACAGTATATGCAGGAGTGAATTACATATGCTGCCTTATACCACAGTATATGCAGGTGTGAGTCACATATGCTGCCTTATACCACAGTATATACAGGTGTGAGTTACATATGCTGCCTTATACCACAGTATATACAGGTGTGAGTCACATATGCTGCCTTATACCACAGTATATGCAGGTGTGAGTCACATATGCTGCCTTATACCACAGTATATACAGGTGTGAGTTACATATGCTGCCTTACACTACGGTACATACAGATGTGAGTTACATATACTGCCTTATACCACAGTATATACAGGTGTGAGTCACATATGCTGCCTTATACCACAGTATACACAGTTGTGAGTTACATATGCTGCCTTTTACCACAGTATATAGTTATACAGGTGTGAGTTACATATGCTGCCTTATACCACAGTATATACAGGTGTGAGTCACATATGCTGCCTTATACCACAGTATATGCAGGAGTGAGTTACATATGCTGCCTTACACTACGGTATATACAGGTGTGAGTCACATATGCTGCCTTATACCACAGTATATACAGGTGTGAGTCACATATGCTGCCTTATACCACAATATACACAGGTGTGAGTTACATATGCTGCCTTATACCACAGTAAATGCAGGAGTGAGTTGCATATGCTGCCTTACACTACAGTATATACAGGTGTGAGTCACACATGCTGCCTTATACCACAGTATATACAGGTGTGAGTCACACATGCTGCCTTATACCACAGTATATACCGGTGTGAGTCACATATGCTGCCTTATACCACAGTATATGCAGGAGTGAGTTACATATGCTGCCTTACACTACGGTATATACAGGTGTGAGTCACATATGCTGCCTTATACCACAGTATATGCAGGAGTGAGTTACATATGCTGCCTTATACCACAGTATATGCAGGTGTGAGTCACATATGCTGCCTTATACCACAGTATATACAGGTGTGAGTTACATATGCTGCCTTACACTACGGTACATACAGGTGTGAGTTACATATACTGCCTTATACCACAGTATATACAGGTGTGAGTCACATATGCTGCCTTATACCACAGTATATAGTTATACAGGTGTGAGTTACATATGCTGCCTTATACCACAGTATATACAGGTGTGAGTCACATATGCTGCCTTATACCACAGTATATGCAGGAGTGAGTTACATATGCTGCCTTACACTACGGTATATACAGGTGTGAGTCACATATGCTGCCTTATACCACAGTATATACAGGTGTGAGTCACATATGCTGCCTTATACCACAATATACACAGGTGTGAGTTACATATGCTGCCTTATACCACAGTATATGCAGGTGTGAGTCACATATGCTGCCTTATACTACAGTATACACAGGGGTGAGTTACATACGCTGCCTTATACTACGGTATACACAGGTGTGACTTACATATGCTGCCTTACACTACAGTATACACAGGTGTGCGTTACATATGCTGCCTTATACCACAGTATACACAGGTGTGAGTTACATATACTGCCTTATACTACGGTATATATACAGGTGTGTGTTACATATGCTGCCTTATACCACAGTATATAAAGGTGTGGGTTACATATGCTGCCTTACACTATGGTATACACAGGGGTGAGTTACATATGCTGTCTTACACTACGGTACATAGAGGTGTGCGGTACATATGCTGCCTTACACTACAGTATATACAGGTGTGAGTTACATATGCTGCCTTACACTACAGTATATACAGGTGTGTCACATACTGTATGCTGCCTTATACCTCAGTATACACAGGAGTGAGTTACATATGCTGCCTTACACTACAGTATATACAGGTGAGTCACATATGCTGCCTTATACCACAGTATATACAGGTGTGAGTTACATATGCTGCCTTATACCACAGTATACACAGGAGTGAGTTACATATGCTGCCTTATACCACAGTATATACAGGTGTGGGTTACATATGCTGCCTTATATCACAGTATATACAGGTGTGAGTCACTTATGCTGCCTTATACTACAGTATATACAGGTGTGAGTTACATATGCTGCCTTACTCTACGGTACATACAGGTGTGAGTTACATATACTGCCTTATACCACAGTATATACAGGTGTGAGTCACATATGCTGCCTTATACCACAGTATATACAGGTGTGAGTTACATTTGCTGCCTTATACCACAGTATATAGTTATACAGGTGTGAGTTACATATGCTGCCTTATACCACAGTATATACAGGTGTGAGTCACATATGCTGCCTTATACCACAGTATATGCAGGAGTGAGTTACATATGCTGCCTTACACTACGGTATATACAGGTGTGAGTTACATATGCTGCCTTATACTACAGTGTATACAGGTGTGTGTTACATATACTGCCATATACTACAGTATATACAGGTGTGAGTCACATTATGGTGCCTTATTCTACAGTATACACAGGTGTGAGTTACATATGCTGCCTTATACCACAGTATACACAGGTGTGAGTTACATATGCTGACTTATACCACAGTATATACAGGTGTGGGTTACATATGCTGCCATATACTACAGTGTATACAGGTGTGAGTTACATATGCTGCCATATACTACAGTCTATACAGGTGTGTGTTACATATGCTGCCATATACTACAGTATATACAGGTGTGAGTCACATTATGGTGCCTTATTCTACAGTATATACAGGAGTGAGTTAGATATGCTGCCTTATACTACAGTATATACAGGTGTGGGTTACATATGCTGCCTTACACTACAGTATACACAGGAGTGAGTTACATATGCTGCCTTATACCACAGTATATACAGGTGTGAGTTACATATGCTGCCTTATACCACAGTATACACAGGTGTGAGTTACATATGCTGCCTTATACCACAGTATACACAGGTGTGAGTTACATATGCTGCCTTATACTACAGTATATACAGGTGTGAGTTACATATGCTGCCTTATACTACAGTATATACAGGTGTGAGTCACATATGCAGCCTTACACTACAGTATATACAGGAGTGAGTTATATGATGACTTGTGCCCGTTATAATATTCTGTAATACACACGCTACGCGGCTGTATTGTTATACCATACCACCTGTTGCCGTGTTACACATTATACTATGTAAACAAATCAGATTATCTATTATGTCCTGTGCTGTGACATTATTTACTGTGTGACGCCATTAGCAGAGAGCATGCTGGGAGACTGGCAGCCTAATTACAACTATTAATGCTAACTAGGCTGTATGGTTATAAGACACAGTATACTGTATATATATATATGAGCTCGAAAAGGGTAATTAAAGACCGAAACGTTGCACGGACCACTGTGTCGGTCTCATTATTCCAAGACCCAGGAGTGCCTCTGTCCCTACCCCGTTGTATAAGGCATCTTGGTGCCCTTGGTAGGCACCCGGGCATTGTACTGCACTTTTGACGTTCTCCCCACTGAGTGCCGATCCGTCCCCCTCTTCTATATATATATATATATATATATATACATATATATATATATATATATGTATATATATATATATATATATGTAGGTAGAAATTGGAGACACTAATGGGGCTTGCTGTGGCAATCTTTTTAATGGTACATACCACTTAAATCAACCAGTGCATATGACAGTGGGTACAGGTCCTGTACCCACTGTCCTGTACCCACTGTCATGCACTGGTTGATTTAAGTGGTATGTACCATTAAAAAGATTGCCACAGCAAGCCCCATTAGTGTCTCCAATTTCTACCTACATGTATTAGGAAGTATCCGGATTGGAACTCTCTGGCTTTATATATATATATATATATATATATATATATATATATATATATATATATATATATATATATATATAATCTGCCATTTGTGCAACACAGCCGCAACCACAACTAAAATCATATATGAGGGTCTCCCAGTGTGTATGGTACATGCCACATACTGTAATATGGTTTGTTTTGCTATAGGAAACCTATGCATATGTAATATTGTATACAACTCTACAGTACACACATTAGTATACTACACTACGGTACACACATAAGTATAGACCGCTGCTCAGTGCATCTGGGTCACTACCAGACAGATTAAGTCATTAAACATGGCTGCACACACCTCAGGATGGATCTGTCATAGATCCCGGAGTCTCCCTCATGTGATCAGACAGATCCCCTGCTCCTGATCTGCAGCAGTAACAAGATCCTGATTATATGCGATAATTAGGCAGCATTATTCCCATGCCAGCTTATCTCCCCCTCCCCGGATGCTGCATGAGGGATTGTGTGGTACCCGCTAATCGGGAGCAAGGATGTAGAGTAGCCTGGATGCAGGATGCTGTGGTGCCCTAGTGCCTGGATGCAGGATGCTGTGCTGCCTTAGAGCCTGGATGAAAGATGCTGTGGTGCCCTAGTGCCTGGATACAGGATGCTGTGCTGCCCTAGTGCCTGGATGGAGGATGCTGGGCTGCCCTAGTGCCTGGATGCAGGATATTCTGCTGCCCTAGTGCCTGCATGGAGGATGCTGAGATACACTAGAGCCTGGATACAGAATGCTGTGGTGCCCTAGAGCCTGGATGGAGGATGCTGAGATATACTAGTGCCTGGATACAGGATGCTGAGATACCCTAGAGCCTGGATGCAGGATGCTGTGCTGCCCTAGTGCCTGGATGCAGGATGCTGAGATACCCTAGACCCTGGATGTTCTGCTGCCCTAGTGCCCGGATGCAGGATACTGAGACACCCTAGTGCCAGGATGCTGCATGCTCTGCTCCCCTGCAGGATGGATGCAGAAGGTGGTGTCACCCACAGCCTGATCTGTGATGCTTGGTCCTATATGATGCAGGCTGTGGCTGTGCTGAACAGAGATGATGCTGCACTGATGCATCATCTCTCCCTCTACCCCTTACCGCCACCCCACCCCCCCCTACCACCTTCCCAGAACACCCCATACTGCCCAGCCGTGTACTGAGGGTCCTGCCATGCTGTCTCCCCCTGGCCCCGGAGCCCCTCAGGTACCTGTTAGTCTCTGATGCCTCCTTAGAAGATTCGAGTTTCACTTTGGCATTAGCAGCGCCCCTGGCGGCCACTAGGCGGAACAGCGGTTTAAAGGGCCATAGAAGGACGCTGTGCCCAGGCAATAAGGAAGGCGAAGGCATGGGGCAGAGCCGGCGGGGTGGGGGCAGGGCGATGTATCGGGGGGAGGGGGGGGCTGCTGCTACATCAGAACCCTCCTGTGACCTTATGTGTACGACATATGGCAATAAATCTCTGTGCACAAGGGTGCGAGAGGGTTAAACTATGTAACCATTCGCTGCATCATTATCATGTATATATTAGAGGGTTAAACTAACCATTTGCTGCATCATTATCTATATCTGTGTATAGACAGACACACACACACACACACACACACACACACACACACACACTCTCTCTATATTTTCATGTATAGCTTATCATGTATATATCTGTATATATACTGTATATTATCATGTATATCTATATAAAATATGTATATCTGTATATAGCATCATGTATACTTGTATATATATTATCATGCATTATTATTATTATCGTTTATTTATATGGCGCCACAAAGGTTCCGCAGCGCCTAACAGTACACAAATGAGCAAAAACAGATAACGAATTACAGTACAAGACGATTTAGGACAAGTATATGGTAAATATGGATAGTTACATCAGGGGATGGCACTGAAGGGTGGCAGAGGTTTATATATTCTAAGAAAGGCACATGAGGAGAGAGGGCCCTGCTCGTGAGAGCTTACATTCTAAAGGGGAGGGGCAGACAGGAGTGACACGGGATAAGTATAAACATAATGTATGTACATATCATGTATATCTGTATATACTATCATGTGCATACAGGAGGACCCATGGGGTACTGCGTAGCATACAGGAGGACACATGGGGGCACTGTGTAGCATACAGGAGGACACATGGGGGGGCACTCCGTAGCATACAGGAGGACACATGGGGGAACTGCGTAGCATACAGGAGGACACATGGGGGGCACTGCCTAGCATACAGGAGGACACATGGGGGGAACTGCGTAGCATACAGGAGGAAACATGGGGCACTGCATAGAGGAGGACACATTGGGGGGGACTGAGTAGGTCACAGGATGACACATGGCGGCACTGGGTAGCATACAGAAGGACACATGGGGGCACTGCGTAGCATACAGGAGGGCACAGGGGGGCACTGCGTAACATACAGGAGGACACATGGGGGGCACTGCGTAGCATACAGGAGGACACATGGGGGCACTGCATACAGGAGGACACATGGGGGGGCACTGCGTAGCATACAGGAGGACACATGGGGGAACTGCGTAGCATACAGGAGGACACATGGGGGGAACTGCGTAGCATACAGGAGGACACATGGGGCACTGCATAGAGGAGGACACATTGGGGGGAACTGCGTAGCATACAGGAGGACCCATGGGGCACTGCGTAGCATACAGGAGGACACATGGGGGCACTGTGTAGCATACAGGAGGACACATGGGGGGCACTGCGTAGCATACAGGAGGACACATGGGGGGAACTGCGTAGCATACAGGAGGACACATGGGGCCCTGCATAGAGGAGGACACATTGGGGGGACCTGAGTAGGTCACAGGATGACACATGGCGGCACTGGGTTGCATACAGAAGGACACAGGGGGCACTGCGTAACATACAGGAGGACACATGGGGGGACACTGCGTAGCATACAGGAGGACACATGGGGGCACTGCATAGAGGAGGACACATTGGGGGGAACGGAGTAGCTCACAGGTCGACACATGGGGGCACTGGATAGCATACAGGAGGACACATTGGGGGGAACTGAGTAGCTCACAGGAGGAGACATGAGGGCACTGAATAGAATACAGGAAGAAACATGGGGGGGGGCACTGTGTAGTACACAGGAGGAGACACGGGGCACTGCATAGCATACAGGAGGATGCACGGGGGCACTGCGTAGCATACAGGAGGACACGGGCCACTGCATAGCATACAGGATGATGCATGGGGCACTGCGTAGCATACAGGAGGACACGGGGCACTGCATAGCATACAGGAGGATGCATGGGGCACTGCGTAGCATACAGGAGGATGCATGGGGCACTGCGTAGCATAAAGTAGGACACATGGGGCACTGTGTAGCACATAGGAGGACACATGAGGGCACTGAATAGAATACAGGAGGAAACATGGGGGGCAGGGGCAAACGCAGGATTTTCAGAAGGAGGTTTCCAGAGGTGCGGAGCAAAGTACAGAGATGGACACTTAGGTGACCCAGTATATGTTTTGATGTCCCGCGGGTGGTAGGGGGTATTATATCAACCGCTCAGCATGTAGGGCCTGGATCAGTAATTTCCACTAATTACCCCTTTACTGTACAGATGGTGGGAGATGGAGTGGAAGAAGGGGGCATTGGGCTGAATGAAGGGGCCCTGATACATAACTTCCAGGGTGGTAGGGGATGTTTAATATGCAGAGGAGGGGTGTATAGTGGAGTAGGCTTATTATTCATAATTTTCTGGTGGGAGGACAACTTGCTTGACTGCAGATATCTCCAGTTCCCGGAAATAGATTTCTTAGATTTTAATGGAATTAAAAACTAGAGAATCATACCTACCAAATGGTGTTAGGGACGAGGTGATCAGAGTTCAGGAGGCAGAGCAATCTGCCAAGGAGTATATAAAACCAGGTGTGTGGAGCTGGAGCAGTAACCAGCTGCTTGAAGGCTGATATCTCTGGTTCTGGAAAAAGTAGAGACAAGCTTCTAGTGTCCTTCAAAGGGGGAGAGTCCCAGATTTTGGAATATATCCTCAGAAAAACTCTACGTCAAACAGAACCTGAAATATCTGACTGGGAACAGCAATTAACAGGCTTGGGTGGGGACCACTGCTTTGAAGTCAGATATCTCCGGTTCCCAAGGTCCGATTTTAAAAATTCTTGTACTTTTGGAAAGAGGGGACCCTCAGTTGCCCGTAGATTCCTGGGGGGGGTTTCTGGGTACTCGGAAACCCCCCCTGCGTGCGCTACTGGGGGGCACTGCGTAGCACACAGGAGGAGACATGGGGCACTGCACAGCATACAGGAGGACACATGGGGCACTGCACAGCATACAGGAGGACACATGGGGCACTGCGTAGCATACAGGAGGACACATGGGGCACTGTGTAGCACACAGGAGGACACATGGGGCACTGCATAGCATACAGGAGGACACATGGGGCACTGCATAGCATACAGGAGGACACATGGGGCACTGCACAGCATACAGGAGGACACATGGGGCACTGCGTAGCATACAGGAGGACACATGGGGCACTGCGTAGCATACAGGAGGACACATGGGGCACTGCGTAGCATACAGGAGGACACATGGGGCACTGCGTAGCATACAGGAGGACACATGGGGCACTGTGTAGCACACAGGAGGAGACACGGGGCACTGCATAGCATACAGGAGGATGCATGGGGCACTGCGTAGCATACAGGAGGACACTGGGCACTGCATAGCATACAGGATGATGCATGGGGCACTGCGTAGCATACAGGAGGACGCATGGGGCACTGCGTAGCATACAGGAGTGTTAGCAGTGCAGGGGTGCCAGCTGTGTTGACGGTACAGGTCAGTTTGAGGGAGATGACGGTGTCGGTTGTGTAGGCATGCTGACAGTCGGCAGCATAGGGTGGCTGTTGTGTCTGCAGTGCAGGAGTCAGCGTTATCTTCAGTGTGGTGGATGGCTGTGTTGGCAGTGCAATTGTGCTATCAGTGCCGACTGTGTCAGCAGCACAGGGGTACCAGCGCGGAACAGGCTGTGGTAGTGGTGGTTGGGGAGGAGATTTCAAAAGTCCCCTTGAAATCAATGGAAAACTGCTGATTGGCTGAGAGCTGTAACAGACGGTTCTCTCAACCATTCAGCGGCCCAATTGATTTATTGATTGGTGTCTTAAAATCTTCTCCCCACCCGCTGCAACCGCAGTCTGTTCCCCTCTGGCCTCTCTCTCCCTGGCTGCCAGTGATGGGAGGAGGCGATGTATGGGGGTCTCAGAGGTGCATAGCGCTGCCGACGCTTCTGCCTGTCAGACTGACATGACGGGCACAGCAGCAGGACAGAGAGCGGAGAAAGTGCCTCTCCTGCCAGGCGCTTCCCCAATCTAGGAATGGCCATCATCGATGGTTCAAGGTCAATCTAGATTAGTTTTGCCATCGATGGGGTAGAACCAGACGGTTGCCTTTCATGGATATCAAGCATAAATGAATATTTATTTATTTTTTTTCCCAAGGGACCGGAACATGGGCGCTATACACCACCACAATGGATTTGAAATAAACCAAACAAGATGTGCTTTAACTGCAGGCATTCCGCTGAGAACGGCGTAGGAATTACAAGGGTTTCTATATGCTCCTCCCACTTTTGAAGGGTCCAAAAGTAATGGGACAAAATCAACAATCCTCAATCAAACTTTAGACATCACCAGACGCTGGGTGGTTTATCCCCGGTGGTGCTCTGCCAGGACACTACTGCGCAAGTCTTCAGTTCCTGCTTGTTCTTGGGGCATTTTCCCTTTGCGTGTTGATCATTAGGTCCCCAGCCTGTTGGTCGACACCGCTAGGTCGACATGCAATTAGGTCGCCATGAGTCTAGGTCGGTGTGCAGGAAGTTCGACATGAGTCAGGTAGACATGGATTAGGTCGACAGGGTCACTAGGTCGACATGGGATTTGTCCTGAATGTCGACACAGTCCACATGGACACACTGAATCTTAGCACTGTGCTCGCCATGCTTCGGTTACACTATTTTATTCTCCCACCTTGCGCTAGTGGATGATAGGGCATGAAATACCGCCTGCCGGTAAAAGTAAAAAAAAAACATGTTGGCATTTTGACTGTCGACCTAATGTCCCTGTCAACATAACTCATGTCGACAGATTCTCGTCGACCTAAATGCATATATACCTAATGACTGTCACCCAACGTTGGTGACATAATACATGCATACAGCCATACATACCCACAACGGGAAACGGTCATCTGTCAGATCACAATTAGGTCGACCCCGGAATGTCGACTGGCCCAAGGTCGACAGTGTTAAAGGTCGACATGGGTCAATGTCAACATGACTTAATGTCGACATGGGTCAAGGTCGACATGGGATTAGGTCGACAGTAATTATGTCGACATGTGTTTTTCACTGTTTTTTGAGCCGACATGCGGTATTTCATGCCCTACCATCCACTAGGGCAGGGCTGGGCAACACCGGCCCTCCAGATGTTGATGAACTACACATCCCAGCAAATCAGTTTCAGCATGGCCACATAGTAAAACTAATGCAAAGCATCCTGGGTGTTGCCCAGCCCTGCACTAGGGCGTGGTGGCAGAATAAAATAGTGTGCCCGAAGCATAGCGAGCGAAGCTGTGTCCATGTCGACTGTGTCGACATTCGGGTAAAAAAACAGTGAAAACCTCATGTCGACCTAATGACCCATGTCGATATTGACCCATGTCGACCTTGAACCCTGTCGACCTGATGACTGTAGACCTAAGTCTGTTCTGACAGATGTACAGATTCCCTCACAACATGACACTACCTCCCCCACAACATGACACTACCACCACCACCAAGCTTCACTGATGAGGTGGTATGTTTTGGATCAAGAGCAGTTCCTTTCCTTGTCCATACTCTACTCTTCCCATGACTCTGGTACGAGTTGATCTTTGTCTCATCTGTCCATAGGATGTTGTTCCAGAACTGTAAAGGCTTTCTTATATGGTGTTTGGCAAACTCTAATCTGGTCTTCCTGTTTTTGAGGCTCACCAATGGCTTACATCTTGTGGTGAACGACCCTCTATAATCACTCTTGTGAAGTCTTCCCTTGCTTGTTGACTTTAGCTGTGTACACGCGGGGGCGATAGGGGCTGAAATCGCTGGAAATATGGTCGCTGGCGACCATATTGCCAGTGATGGGAGTGTGCCCCAGCGATAAATCGCCGGGTGCGTGCTCCCGTTTTCAGCCCCATTCTAATCGCTGACCGTAGCCATGCGCTTATCAGGCCTACCCTATAGGAATTTTGGAAGCCCTGGAAAAAGGCAGATAATTAACTCACCCATGGTGTCCCTGCTGCACGTGCTGAGGGCAGGAAGGATCAGTGGCGGGAATCAGCATTAGGATATGCCGCCTACTGTCCCCGGGGAGTAGCTGTGTGGGGAGAGCCCACTCCGCCTGCTAACAAATGGCCTCCAGGGAAGTGACCACATGTTGCGTGGGTAAAATGGCAGGGATTCGGCACACACTGGGTGGCCCCGCTACCAGTGCTGCTGCCCTCACACCTTCATCCTTGGTGGTCCAGCAGGAGTTGGTGGCGGACCATCCGTCCGCTTGTTAGCGCAGCCCTGCAGTCCCCAGCACTAGGCTGCACAGCGCTACAAAGTCATGTGGGAGTGCGTTACCTGTTCGGTGTCCCGGTGCCCTGCTGCAGCCTCCCGAGTGCCCGGATGTGGTAGTGGAACCTGGTCTGCCTGGGAGGCAGAAGTTTAACCTCTTGGGTGCTGGAATTCTCTCTCGCTCTCCCCACTCCACTACCCAGCTTTAAACCTGTGGCCCCTGACGTGTCCCGAAGAATAAATATCTTTTGAGTTGATTGTCCAATTACTTTTGGACCCATCAAAAGTGGGAGGCACATATAGAACATCTAATAAGTTCCACCCGCAGGACTTTTAGAATCGCTTCCTGTTGTAACATCCTTCTTCATATTGCTAGGACACCCTGAGAACCTGCCATGCTGGTGGCGGGAAATGAGAAACAATGCCGAGATGCCTTCATGAGAACAAAGGCCAACATTCTGGCAGACGAGGGCACAAATTAGACAGGGCTGCCACTATTCAGTAAATTTACAGTGTGTCAGTAAAATTCAGACATTTTTATCTGTCAGTAAGGAAAAGAGGCAAGTTAGAAACTTGGCATCATCTGAACCGTAATTGTGAGTTATTGATGTGAACGGCTATTGTCTTTACAGTGCTGCGTAGCATGTGTGTGCTATTTACACAACTGTCAGTAAATGTAGACGCCTCTCACACACATGTCTGATAAATGTCAGTCAGTAAACGTGTGTAACATTACCAGTAGTAGTAGTGACAGGGTTTGTCGCCTGATGCAGGTAGTCCCATCTATGTGAATGTGTAACACTATAAGATTGTGTAATGATTATGGCATTGTTGCCGTGCCACCCTGTGTTTACTGGGAGCCCAGGCAACCGGCAAGCTGAGGCTCGCCAACACAATCTGTGCAGCGGAGCTGAGCCTGGTCTATTCCTCTGCACAGACCCTATGTCAGCTGTCCCTGATGTACAGTGGGAGGTACGAGGCACTGAGCTTCTCATACCTCGGTTATGTGGTGCCATTAAAAAAAAAATGTACGCCTTCTCTAATGCTGTGTACACACGGTGATTTTTGACGTTAGATTTTGACTATATAATCAGAATTGCATGCAGATCGCACAGGTTTTTTTTACCTTGCGCTCCCTATACGCGCTCCTGGGACAGCACAAATCGAAACCCAGATAGACAGGGCAGCAATGACTATATAGTGCAAATCTAATGTAGATAGTATGAATTGTATGTAAATAGCACATGGGATCTCACCGTGTGTACACACCATAAGCTTTCATAGGTACAGCATGCCGCAGAGAGAGTTAGATTTGGGTGGGGTGCATTCAAACTGCTTTATTCTTACACCGCAATTTAGATTTCAGTCAGAAGATACCCTGCACAGAAACAAAACTCCTCCCCCAAATGTAACTCTCTCTGCACCAGTTACATCTGCCCCCCTGCACTGCAACATGGTTGTGTCCATTTGCTTAAAAATGTGCCCTGGGATCAGGTCAGAATAACCCCCTTAGTTATTGTGATTTGACCAATCTTGCTCAAACATGGATATCCATAAACCCTGCACTATTAAGGTGCCTTGAGGATCAGGGTTTGGAATCACCGATCTACGCATTACATTTGTACAAATCCCCACGCAGTGAAATTTGATGGTAAAAATCAGTATCCTGGTGGGAGCGACAGCTCTGGAACCAACTGCAAAGGACAACCTGTTTTTGCCAAAATCATCAATCAGATGCTAGCTGTCATTTTTGCAGTGCAGGTTAGAAAATAGAACCAAGCATATGATTGGATGCATGGGTAGCAGGTGTAGAAGAATTTAAATGCAATTCAAAATGCAGCTGGCTCCATGTAAGACAATAATGTAGCAATCGCTACAGACTATTGGGTAGCAATCGCTACAGACTATTGGGTAGCAATCGCTACAGACTATTGGGTAGCAATCGCTACAGACTATTGGGTAGCAATCACTAGACTATTGGGTAGCAATCGCTACAGACTATTGGGTAGCAATCGCTACAGACTATTGGGTAGCAATCGCTACAGACTATTGGGTAGCAATCGCTACAGACTATTGGGTAGCAATCGCTACAGACTATGGCGTAGCAATCCCTACAGACTATGGCGTAGCAATCCCTACAGACTATTATGCAGCAATTTATTGGGGGTATATGGCGTAGCAATCGCTACAGACTATGGGGTAGCAATCGCTACAGACTATGGCGTAGCAATCCCTACAGACTATGGCGTAGCAATCCCTACAGACTACGGCGTAGCAATCCCTACAGACTACGGCGTAGCAATCCCTACAGACTACGGCGTAGCAATCCCTACAGACTATGGCGTAGCAATCCCTACAGACTATGGCGTAGCAATCCCTACAGACTATTGGGTAGCAATCCCTACAGACTATGGGGTAGCAATCGTTACAGACTATGGCGTAGCAATCCCTACAGACTATTATGCAGCAATTTATTGGGGGTATATGGCGTAGCAAGCCCTACAGACTATGGGGTAGCAATCGCTACAGACTATGGGGTAGCAATCGCTACAGACTATGGGGTAGCAATCGCTACAGACTATGGGGTAGCAATCGCTACAGACTATGGCGTAGCAATCGCTACAGACTATGGCGTAGCAATCCCTACAGACTATTATGCAGCAATTTATTGGGGGTATATGGCGTAGCAAGCCTTCCAGACTATGGGGTAGCAATCGCTACAGACTATGGGGTAGCAATCGCTACAGACTATGGCGTAGCAATCCCTACAGACTATGGCGTAGCAATCCCTACAGACTATGGCGTAGCAATCCCTACAGACTATTATGCAGCAATTTATTGGGGGTATATGGCGTAGCAAGCCCTACAGACTATGGGGTAGCAATCGCTACAGACTATGGCGTAGCAATCCCTACAGACTATGGCGTAGCAATCCCTACAGACTATGGTTTAGCAATCCCTACAGACTATTGGGTAGCAATCCCTACAGACTATTATGCAGCAATTTATTGGGGGTACAGCCCTAGTCAGTCAACTGGTGAGCAGCCACACGCCCAGTCCACGAAAGTGTGGCTTGGTGTTAGACCGGAAACAACACCGCGCTAATGTCTCTTGGGGGGGCTCAGTGGTAAAGGCCGATACTGTGGAGTATTTTCTAGTGAAACTATATATAGAATCTATGGCAGGAGGGATGTTCCCAGGCTGCGAGGGAATCCAGAGTTTCTATAGCAACCTATTCCTTGCGGCCGCCATACAGATGGATGAAGAGGACTACGAGGAGAATCCGGGCGCGCAGAGCGCTCTGGGGCTGGGGGGGATATTACAGTAATATCATTAGATAGAACAAGGCCGATCTGATGCAGCCCGGAGCTGGAACGTTACTCATATGTTCAAAGTTATGCCCTGTACACATCCAGTAACAATGAGGCTGCATAGAACGCTCGCGGAACCCGCTGCAAACGAGCGAGGCAGCAGTGAGACACCAGACATTGCACACAATGTATTCCATTTATTTTGTCAGGTATTCAATGAGATAAAGCGGAACAGTCCTGAACTGCGATTTCCCACCCAGGTACCGGGGCGCGTGACAAGGTGGATGCCTAATTGTGCGCGATGACCTACCGCGCCAAACAGAGGTCGCGGATCAATCCAGAATCTCACAAACTGAACGGAGCATTTCCCCGGCTGCTGTCACTATGAACGGAATTCTCCCCGTTCGCTGGCATCCATGTGCATCAATACAGATCTTATAAGGGTCGAAATTGGGCGGCAGAAGGGGAGATGCAGTATATAAAGCATATTCCGATCATCTGACATCAGTACATAATACCCACTTTTGTAACATTAATCCAGACCCAGAACAAGGGGTATATAGCTTGCACCAAGTATTATCCCCCATCCGGACACATGGGGGACGCAGGCAGCAGTGGTCACATGATCAATTCCCAGGGATATAGTGCTAGACTCCCATGATATGACTTTATTCCTCATTCCCAGCCCACGGCATGACCGTGCCGCCGTTAGTGAGGCAGATGGGAGAGTGTCACACACAGGGGCACAACAGTGCCTGCCCTTCCCATCTCCCACATAACAAATCTGTCCAATGAAGCAAATGGCATCTGATAGGCAATTATCTGTACGTGTTCCTGTAGAAACAATTGTTCCCGTGTCCATGTCATTGAGTCATTAATAGCCACGGTGAAAGCCTTGGGGAGGGGGCACCGTGATCCAAGGTCCGTAAGGATGGGTGTCAGGGTACAAGGAGAGGGGCCGGAATGAGTTCCATGATTCTGGAAACTGAACCGTTTTGAGGACAATTAAAAATGTGCTCGTCCGTCGTAGAGCGTACCGTATCACTTCAACCATGGAGGGAGTGGGCCGACATATATTCAGGGGGAAAAAGCAACTACAAACAAACGCACTACAAAACACAGAACAAAAATGGTCAATTCAAAAAGTTATCTTTCGCCTCTAAACCTGATTAAAACCAATCAATTTCTGCTTCCTCCTGGTGGAACCTATTTCCACCGGGGAATTCCAGTTATATTGGTGTTACGCTAGAAAGTCGTGGCACCGATGTGGACACCCGATTTTACCACCAAACGCAGTCGAGCCATGGTAAAAGAAATCCCTAAAACTTAGGGACATAAAATATGAATGAAGAGAAAAGCAAAAATGGTCATTATACGGGGCAGGCAGTGTTCTTCCAAGAAAACAGTTGTGGCAATATAAATGAACACAGAACACAAACAAACATCTACATGGGTGGGGGGAAAAAATAGCTGCAATCAGACACAAGCTGGTGGCGGTGGCTTTGGACACCAAGAGAAAACCGTGGAGCTGGTCCTTCAAGCCTGAATGAGTTCATTAGTGATTAGCCGACAAGCGACCGGTTGGAAGTGTGTAGTGAGTTATCGAGCAGCATGTGGTTTAGTGCAGAGTAGCCATCGTCGTGTTTTTGGTTTGTACACTATGTGACCGAGGACAACCATCCCCCGCTCACCCCGGGGTGGTTCTTGCTCTTCATCTGAGGTGACCAGGAATGGATTCGGAGTACAATGTTCTCCTTTAGATCCAAGTACATCATGAGGAAACCGTGCCGGACAATAGGAGCGGTCTTCTCCTGAATGTGACCAAAAGCCAGGCATACGCACCCTCTAGAGTTCCTCTTCCAAGCCCAGCTCTGGTTAAGGAGACATGATCAAGATCTATTGGAGGAAGAGGACAAGGAGTAGGTGGAAAGTCAGGAGGACCACCGGTTAGACGCTTGTTCTCCAGCCAAGAGCCTCTCCATACCGGAGAACAAGGTGGTGCTGGCTCTAGATTGAACGTGTTGTTAAAAAGCAGAGATCAGGACAAATGGCAGAGGAGAAGGTATCTTAATGGGTTACTAGAGCTCTTCATATTCCTCGCCTGAACGTGGTTTGCTGGGTACACTGCCCCCGAGAAAAGCCTCCAGTTCGTCAAACCCATCTTTCCCCTTGCTCTTCTTGGGCTTTTTCTTCTTCTCTTCTTTCCCATCCTTTACCTCCTCTTTCTCTTTGCTCTTCTTATGTTTATTTTTTTTCTTGGTCGGTTTTTCTTCTTCCGGTGCCTGTTGGGAGAAAGGGAAAAATTTCAGATGGGATTGAGGCGAATCACACAACATGAAGAACCTTAATCCATCTACAATTAGGGAAAAGGACGTTGGGTTGCTCCCTGCTGTACTCCTGATTCCGCCCTACCCATTATATAACAGAGTAGAATCCAAGGGTCTTCCTGCTCTCCTGCTCTGGAACCATGGTTTCTTGGTTAGTAACTAGATGGCCTGCTGTATCACAGACTAAAACGTAATCACAAACTAAACATGGAATAAAGAGTTAAATGAACATAATATTTCTTGGACTGCTGTGTGCTTATGTTACACCACACAAAGTTATCTCATGCCGGGATATATAAGAGGAGGGGAACTGTTCCCAGGCTCTGTGTGCACTCACGCATCTCTGGCAATGCAGAAGAGGTCTACTGTGCTTGTGTAGGACTTCAAGAACATGGTGTCTGCCCCTTGTTCCTAGGGACTTCTCTACTATGTGTGTGCAGGACTCTGGTAACATGGCGCATGCCCCTTGTTCCTAGGGACTTCTCTACTATGTGTGTGCAGGACTCTGGTAACATGGCGCATGTCCCTTGTTCCTGGAGACTTTTCTACTGTGCATGTGTGGGACTCTGGGAACATGGTGCCTGCCCCTATAGTCTATAGTCAAAAATAGATTACAGAACCTAAATAGTAACAAGTCTCCTGGCCCAGACAAAATACACCCTAGGATACTAAAAGAATTGAGTTCTGTCATAGCACTACCATTATATCTGATATTTGAGGAATCAATAAACTCGGGGACGGTACCAAGGGACTGGCGCATACCTAACGTAGTACCAATATGGAAAAAATGTAGCAAAAACTAACCCTGAAAATTATAGACCAGTCAGCCTCACATCCATTGTGGGGAAAATATTAGGAAGATTAATAAGAGATAGTATCCAACATTTCTTAGAACAGGAGGTGGTGGTAAGATAGGCTCAGCATGGGTTCGTCAAAAATAGGTCATGTCAGACTAATTTAATTAGCTTCTATGAGGAAGTCAATAGGGGGCTGGACTTAGGGAATACATTGATGTAATACTGCTTGATTTCTCTAAAGCTTTTGACACTGTGTCCCATAAAAGGTTATTAATGAAACTAGGTAACTTAGATTTAGGAGATAAAATTTGTAACTGGATTAAAAACTGGTTGCACAATTGGGGACAGAGAGTGGTGGTAAATGGCATACATTCCAGCTGGGGTAAGGTCCAAAATGGAGCCCCGCAAAGTTCAATATTGGGACCCACCTTGTTTAATATATTCATGAATGATATAGGAATTGACATAGTGAGTAAAATTGCAATATTTGCAGATGATATGAAATTGAGTAAGGAAATTAAATGTGCGGTACTCCGGGAACATTGTGAATGCCCCTTATTCTTGGGGACTTCCCTACTGTGCATGTGCAGGACTCCGGGAACATGGCGCCTGCCCCTTATTCCTGGGGACTTCCCTACTATGGGTGCGCAGGACCCCAGGAAAATGGCTCCTGCCCATTATTCTTGGGGACTTCTCTTTGGTCCTTGTGCACAGAGGGAAAAAATGCCATGGGTTCTTTCTCCTGGTTACTTCTCTCTGCAGTGGTTGCCGACACAGAGGAGAAGTGAGTATAATTATAAGGGTGCAGGGTCTAGCTACGCCATTGAGTATCCCATTTCTTTTTGTAATGCATCATAAGATAAGAAGTGTTACCTCTTTGCTCTTCTTCTTCTTTTTGGATTTTTCCTTGGCGATCTTGTTCCCTTGGTCTGGAAAATATCAGCAATCAGATCCCAGGTATCCAGGACAACTAGTCATTGTATACTGTATATAAGTCTGCTATATAGGGGTTACCTTCCTCGACGCCCTTGGTCACTTGCTCCTCAAATCCCAGACCAAACAAGTCAGAGTCTTCTCTCATCTTGAAGGTGGGCAGGATGGGCTTGGCCATTGGTGGAGGCACAGAGGAGCCCATGTCTTCACTGGAGCTGTCAGACAGGTTATTCAGCACCGGGAGCACGGCCTAGAAGAACAAAGCCTCAAATCATTACTCGTGTCACTACGGACACCGGAGGAGGTAGTCTCCATACAGATTTCATTTACCGACAAGACTGAAAACACCAAACTCACGTTACCGATTGGGGCTCAGACTCACCGGCGTTTTGGAAACCTGGTTTGAATCTTCGCTGTCAAAGTCAGGGTCGTCCATGACAAAGGAGAGCATCTGCGTGGCAATCGGACCCTCGGGGTCGCTCTCCGAGTCCTCCAGGACCTTGCCTTTTCCTTTCTTGGGGACGGTCTGGCCCGCCAGGTTCTGTTTCTCGGGGACAGACTGAAGAGCAGAGGGTTGTGGGGCTTTCCTGAAGTATGGAGATATCGGTCATCGGCATCTCAACAGTACCCCCAAAATCCATTCCATAAACCGTGTAACCTCAAAAGCCCTTCACAGAAGTATTGCTATCATTCCAGCCCAAACCTGCCCTCCTGGTGCGCCAATGAGATACGAGTAAAACGCACCTGTCGCTTATGGGGGCGGCTGTTCCGCCTATGTACTAATATTCGGTGGATAATGCCAGTATAAGGACAATGTGAGGTTGTGGGGTTATACCGGGACAACACTGCTCCTCTCGTGTGGTGTTTGTGAGCTGATAACACGACATAGAGCTTACAAGCTGACAAGCAATTGCCAGCGGTAGACGGGCAACTATCAATCAGCTAATTAATACCAATCAATACTTCACAGAACATGGAGAATACTTCCCAGACAATTTCCGAAAGACACCTGCCAAGTCGCAGCTGTGGTTTATGTCATCTGGACACCAGCCACCGAATTCACTGAGAAGGAAGAAGCGGATCTGTAGCCAGCAGCAGTCGTGTGGTCCCCCACGGGCTGGCATTGTGTGCGGTAACTGCTTAATGCGCTATAGCTGGTTACATCTCTGCGTAGAGCGTGTGTGTATGTATGTGTGTGTGTGTGTGCGTGACGCCACTTTCATGGAATGTGATGACATTGTGACACTACTACTCCCAGCCCATTGATACTGGAATACTAACATGGAAGGAACAATGTGATCACACAAAGACCGATATGACCGTAGTGTATCTCTCACCATGTGTACATCTCCACGTCCTCATCTCTGGCGATGTGCACGCTGGGAGTAGGCTCCTCGTCATCGCTGGACAGGGCGATGTTCTTACTAGGGATGACGGCGAGTGTGGGCTTTGTGGCTACCCGGTCATCGGGATCCAAGTCATCCTGAAAGCTGGCAACCATGGGATTTGTCCCAGGCACGTCCCCGTCGCTACAATGAGACGGGCAACATTACGTGCTGGAAGGGTAATGTGGAAAGAGACGCACAGGCTGTGCCCCTACACAACGTGTCTTACTGTACCTGTCGCTATCTTTCCTGTGTCTCATGTTCGCTCTCTCCTGCTCTCTCTGAGCAGAGCCGTCCTCTAGGAAGCTGCGATCTAAGCTGTCGTCTGGAACAAAGTCTTCCACGCTCTGGACCTTTACAGGCTGCTCCGCTGGTGCTGCGGTCTCTGCTGACGGAGAACGACACAGGGTCAGTGGGTGAGAATAACGGAGATTATAGCAAACGGTCAGTAGGAGAAAAACCATGAAGTCACAATGCCAGGGAAGGGAATAACCTGGTGACAATCACGTAGATGCCATACTGTATGGTCGCGATACATGTGACACCTGCCTTATTCTAACAGAACAAGTAATTCATTGGATAATTCAGTGTAACCTTTCATTACACTAACTGTATACTAAACTTTACACATAGAACCCTATAGAGAACTGGTGAAGGCTGGAAGCACCTGGTCTGGTCGGAGTGCTCTCCGGTGCATTGGAACCAAACAGCCGCGACATGAACCCGCGCTTCTGCTGAGGTTGCTGGGACAGAGGGGGAGAGGACACGGCGGCGGGAGAAGGACTGGCGATGTCAGGAAGGTCTGATTCTGGAGGCGGGACTGAGGCAGCCTGGGCAGGAGATGTTGGTAGTACAGTTGGCATCTGAAGAGGGGTTCCAGGGCCGGAGCTGTCCGGGGAGCCAGAGTTTACTGGGACCACCGGAGACTGGGAGCCAGGCGAGGGGCTTTGTCCGTTGGTTGCCGTGGGAGAACCTAGACGTTGGGTGTTCTCTAGCATTTCCAGGAATCTGTAGAGGACATACGGGAAAGATTTGTGAAACAAGACAAACACCTCTGTGACAGATTGTGCTGATACGAGAGAGACGTCATGAATCTCACAGAAGCGCAGAGACAGAGGATATCATCTCGCTAATTAGCCCAGAGCGAGTGGGAAGATGCTGTACATGTCTGGTGGTGCCAGCTCAAAGCACAGCGAGATCAAGACTACATACTGTACACTTCTGTGATATTTATAATGCAGCCATTAAGCTACTGCTCTCTAATTACTTGTACTAGTAAAAGCTGGAGAGCCGGCTCTTCCCAATATATAACTGTCAGTCTGTGGCTGCCCATGTCACATGCAGCCCTGTCCTCACTGACACATCCTTCATCTCCTGATATACTCTGTGCTGCTGGGGACTCTGCCCCTCCCACTATATAACTCTCAGTCTGTGGCTTCCTGCTGCCTCCATTCCCCTCCTCACATCATGTCACTGCCCCTGTCACATGCAGCCCTGTCCTCACTGACAGCTCCCTCATCTCCTGATGTACTCTGTGCTGCTGGGGACCCTGCTCCTCCCACTATATAACTCTCAGTCTGTGGCTTCCTGCTGCCTCCATTCCCCTCCTCACATCATGTCACTGCCCCTGTCACATGCAGCCCTGTCCTCACTGACACATCCCCCATCTCCTGATATACTCTGTGCTGCTGGGGGGACCCTGCTCCTCCCACTATATAACTGTGGCTTCCTGCTCAGACATACTCAACCTCTAGGACCATACAGAGTTAATTGCTGTATTATATGTATTAAACATCCAGAACAGAGAGAGACAGAGATAAGGGAGGAATCACACAGAAAACCTCTAGGACCAGACAGTACAGCGGTAAGGGCTGAATTAAACATATTAAACCTATAGGAACATACAAGGCAAAGGTAAAGGTTATAATAGACATGTTCAACCTCTAGGACCAGACAGTATAGACACAGACAGTAATCCTCTAGGACCAGCAAACCTCTAGGACCAGACAGTACAGATGTAAGGGCGGTATAAGACACAGTAAACCTCTAGGACCAGACAGTACAGAGGTAAGGGCGGTATAAGACAGTAAACCTCTAGGACCAGACAGTACAGAGGTAAGGGCAGTATAAGACACAGTAATCCTCTAGGACCAGACAGTACAGAGGTAAGGGCGGTATAAGACAAGGTAATCCTCTAGGACCAGACAGTACAGATGTTAGGGCGGTATAAGACAAGGTAATCCTCTAGGACCAGTAAACTCTAGGACCAGACAGTACAGAGGTAAGGGCAGTATAAGACACAGTAAACCTCTAGGACCAGACAGTACAGATGTAAGGGCGGTATAAGACAAGGTAATCCTCTAGGACCAGTAAACCTCTAGGACTAGACAGTATAGAGGTAAGGGCGGTATAAGACACAGTAATCCTCTAGGACCAGTAAACCTCTAGGACTAGACAGTACAGAGGTAAGGGCAGTATAAGACACAGTAAACCTCTAGGACCAGACAGTACAGAGGTAAGGACAGTATAAAACACAGTAATCCTCTAGGACCAGACACTAGAGCTGTATAGTAGACCACTGCTCCCAGTAAGACCAGCTGGCATAGCACCAGTAGCACTGGGATCTACTGCACTAGGGAAGCTCATATGCCTGGGAATGGCAGCAATAGTTAGTGTGCACTGGTCTCCGTAGAACCCACTGATAATACCCATGTGACCTATATAACACGGGGCACTGGTCTCTGTGGCACCCAGTGATAACACCCTCCCCCTCGTGGCCTATATAACACGGGGCACTGGTCTCCGTGGCACCCAGTGATGGTGCCCGCAATCCCCCTGATGGCCTATATAACACAGGACACTGGTCTCCGTGGCACCCAGTGATGGTGCCCGCCCTCCCCCTTGTAGCCTATATAACACGTGGCACTGGTCTCTGTGGCACCCAGTGATGGTGCCCGCCCTCCCCCTGGTGGCCTATATAACAAGGGGCACTGGCCTACGTGGCACCCGGTGATGATGCCCCCCCCCCTCATGGCCTACATAACACGGGGCATTGGGGTATATGGGGGTGTAGGTTACATCTCATAGTTCTGGTCCTCCGTCTCTTGCTGCACGGACAGCTCTTCCAGGGTGGCGTCGATGTCCAGCTGATTCGTCTCCAGCTGACGTAACAAGGTTTCTCGCTGGGGGCACAAGGAGAGAGAGGAGGTTACTGGGCGCAATGTCTGCTGCCGACAGTGACAGTATTAAGGAATGACTCCAGCATCAGTGACAGATCGGGACGCACTTACCTCTACTCCTCCGATGTCTGACAGAGCCAGCCAGGTACCCTCTAATCCCTATCAGCATTGTCCCCTCCCCAGCGAGACTCCCATTAGGATGAACATGAACCTTTAACCCCACCCCGCCTGGGAGGGCGTGACCCAAAGTCACTGCAAATACGCCACAGCAGTCCCCAGCAGCAACGGGGTTAAAAGTGTCAGATTCTGCTGGGAAATAAATAAGTAAGAGCGTCCAGGTATCGTGTCCCCGCAGTGTCACTTTACAGGTGCAGCCACGGGGGTGTAACACCAGACTCTCTGCTGGGTTCTGCTGAGAGGCAGCTGTAACTCCAGATGCACAGCCAGGCTCAGGTGTACACACGGTAATTACACCACAGACCCCACCGTGCCAGAATCTACTACTAAATCACTGTGCTATCTGCGGGTACTATATGTTACTGGTATAGGAGACGGCAATGATAAATGTAATAAGTTAGGAGGGGGAGGAGAGGGGAGGGAGCGAGAGGAATAAGGGGAGGGAGCGAAAGGGGGGGAGAAGGACTGGAAGAAGGGAGTAGAGAAATGAGCAGAGAGAAATGGGAAGAAAGGGAGGGGGAGAGAGGGGGAAGTGAGAGAAGGGATAGAGCGAGAGGAAAAAGGGGAGGGAGCGAAAGGGGAGAGAAGGAACGGGGAGAGGAATGGGAAGAGGAGGGGGGGGAGAGGGGAGAGAAGGAAGGGGGAAAGGAATGGGAAGAGGAGGGGAAAGTGGGAGAGGGGAGAGAAGGAAGGGGGAAAGGAATGTGAAGAGAGGGAGGGAAAGAGGGAGAGAAGGAAGGGGGGAAAGGAATGGGAAGAGGAGGGGAAAGTGGGAGAGGGGAGAGAAGGAAGGGGGAAAGGAATGTGAAGAGAGGGAGTGAAAGAGGGAGAGGGGAGAGAAGGAAGGGGGGGAAAGGAATGTGAAGAGAGGGAGGGAAAGAGGGAGCGGGGAGAGAAGGAAGTGAGAAAGGAATGGGAAAAGAGGGAGGGAAAGAGGGAGAGAAGGAAGGGGGAAAGGAATGGGAAGAGAGGGAGGGAGAGAAAGGTGGCAGGTTGGGGAGAGGTAGGTGAGGCAGACGGGGAGAGAGAGAAAGGTGGCAGAATGGGGAGAGGTAGGCGAGGCAGAGGGGGAGAGAGAGGGGGAGAGAGAGGGGGGAGAGAGAGAGGGGGGAGAGAGAGGGGGGAGAGAGGTAGGGAAAAAGAACAAGATGTGGAGAGAAGAGGGAGGTTAGAGAGGTGGAAGGGAGTGGTGAGAAGAGGAGGGGATAGAAGGAGAGGGGGTGGAGTAAGTAAGAGGATAGGGGGAGGGGACAGTGTGGGACTGAGCGAGAGAGGGAAAGGGGAGGAGACAATCATGTTGTGACCCCTGACAGCAGAACACTGATCTATACACAGCAATAGCAGCACTGCCTCCGTCAGGCCTAGTAGAGGAGGGGAAGCGGTAGCTGGCATCCAGGGATCTCACCTGGAGCTGGAGGAAAGGGATGTTAAAAAATTTGTGTAAATACTTCAGCCCAAAGCTGTTCTTCATGGAAGACTCAGCATAGCGGATGTAGGAGGAGCCGGGGCGTCTGTGGGGGAAGCAGAGGAGAAGGGATGGGGTGGTTATCTACTGTACACAGTAATAAGGTAACACAGAACAGGATCTGGGCTGGAGGGAGACCACCGCTGCCCGCCACACATTACAGATGCACAACCACCTGGTAGCGTGACGCCTGCACCGTTATCATTGGGCACCACCGTTCACCAGCTACATGAGGATGGAGGGAGGACCAATCACAAGCTGGAAGTGACTGCACTGCCCCCTGCATGCAGACGGTGGCAGCTCGGCTACCTAGGTGGTAGTGCAGGGGTAAGAAGCGGCTCACACACCGACATGCCCGCCACGGGTCACATCCGGTACAATTATTACTCACCGGTTCAGGCTCTGGATAAAATCTCGCACATCATCCGGCAGGATAACTCTGTGCTCGCCCATATCGCGGTGATTGCCAAGCACACACACCGGCACATGGCTGGGAACCTTGGGTAGCTCCCGTGTGATGTAGGTAAAGGTCCTGACACCCAACGCACCAAAAGAAAGCAGACGGTCAGACTTCACTTCTATACTACTGCATGTGTACACAAAGCAAGACAAGGGGGCTGATTCAGAGTGTTGCGTCCGTGGCTGTCCATGCTCCTGGACCATAATGGCGACTCTACGCATTTATGCACGCTCAACTATACTACGACTGCGATCGCTTGCGCACAAAACATGGCGTCAGGTCCATAGGTGCCGGGACCATAGAGTTATTCAGTTAGTCGCTTATTTAAGAAGCTGCATATCTGTATCTGCAAAAGGCCTAGTGTACAACACTGAATCAGGCCCACGGCAAACAATCACTTCCCTCCCCTTTAGGTCCAGCAGTGGGAAGTAATAACGATGGCCCCAAATCTGACCCAGATTAACCGCTTTAGGAAATCAATACATGACTGGTGAGATGAAGACGGCTACACGACAGCGTGGTCACACAGCGAAGCAACGGGACGTAGCCAGCACAAGGTGTAAACGAGATACGTACCACTGCTTAGTGATGTCGAACATCATGATTACGCCATTACAGTTCTTGTAGACGTCCAGGAATTCTGCATCGAGCGCCAAGTCACCATCCCCCTTTGAACACATCAAGCAAGAGATGAATGAGGCATGTAGGGCTGCATGGTGTACTGAGGCATCTCACGCTGCACGGTGTGCGGAGGCTGGATTATGAGGTATATCACGCTGCATGGTGTACTGAGGCTGGATGTATGAGTTATATCACGCTGCACGGTGTACTGAGGCTGGATGTATGAGGTATATCACACTGCATGGTGTACTGAGGCTGGATGTATGAGGTATATCACGCTGCATGGTGTACTGAGGCTGGATGTATGAGGTATATCACGCTGCATGGTGTACTGAGGCTGGATGTATGAGGCATCTCACGCTGCATGGTGTACTGAGGCTGGATGTATGAGGTATATCACCCTGCATGGTGTACTGAGGCTGGATGTATGAGGTATATCACGCTGTGTGGTGTACTGAGGCTGGATGTATGAGGTATATCACGCTGCATGGTGTACTGAGGCTGGATGTATGAGGTATATCACGCTGCATGGTGTACTGAGGCTGGATGTATGAGGTATATCACGCTGCATGGTGTACTGAGGCTGGATGTATGAGGCATCTCACGCTGCATGGTGTACTGAGGCTGGATGTATGAGGTATATCACGCTGCATGGTGTACTGAGGCTGGATGTATGAGGTATATCACGCTGCATGGTGTACTGAGGCTGGATGTATGAGGTATATCACGCTGCATGGTGTACTGAGGCTGGATGTATGAGGTATATCACACTGCACGGTGTACTGAGGCTGGATGTATGAGGTATATCACCCTGCATGGTGTACTGAGGCTGGATGTATGAGGTATATCACCCTGCACGGTGTACTGAGGCTGGGTGTATGAGGTATCTCACGCAGCATGGTGTACTGAGGCTGGATGTATGAGGTATATCACGCTGCATGGTGTACTGAGGCTGGATGTATGAGGTATATCACCCTGCATGGTGTACTGAGGCATATCACCCTGCATGGTGTACTGAGGCTGGATGTATGAGGTATATCACCCTGCACGGTGTACTGAGGCTGGGTGTATGAGGTATCTCACGCAGCATGGTGTACTGAGGCTGGATGTATGAGGTATATCACGCTGCATGGTGTACTGAGGCTGGATGTATGAGATATATCACCCTGCATGGTGTACTGAGGCTGGATGTATGAGGTATATCACCCTGCACGGTGTACTGAGGCTGGGTGTATGAGGTATCTCACGCAGCATGGTGTACTGAGGCTGGATGTATGAGGTATATCACGCTGCATGGTGTACTGAGGCTGGATGTATGAGGTATATCACGCTGCATGGTGTACTGAGGCTGGATGTATGAGGTATATCACGCTGCATGCTGTACTGAGGCTGGATGTATGAGGTGTATCACGCTGCATGGTGTACTGAGGCTGGATGTATGAGGTATATCACGTTGCATGGTGTACTGAGGCTGGATGTATGAGGTATATCACACTGCATGGTGTACTGAGGCTGGATGTATGAGGCATCTCACACTGCATGGTGTACTGAGGCTGGATGTATGAGTTATAGCACACTGCATGGTGTACTGAGGCTGGATGTATGAGGCATCTCACACTGCATGGTGTACTGAGGCTGGATGTATGAGGTATATCATGCTGCATGGTGTACTGAGGCTGGATGTGTGAGGTATATCACGCTGCATGGTGTACTGAGGCTGGATGTATCAGGTATCTCACGCTGCATGGTGTACTGAGGCTGGATGTATGAGGTATCTCACGCTGCATGGTGTACTGAGGCTGGATGTGTGAGGTATATCACGCTGCATGGTGTACTGAGGCTGGATGTATCAGGTATATCACACTGCATGGTGTACTGAGGCTGGATGTGTGAGGTATATCACGCTGCATGGTGTACTGAGGCTGGATGTATCAGGTATATCATGCTGCATGGTGTACTGAGGCTGGATATATGAGGTATATCACGCTGCATGGTGTACTGAGGCTGGATGTATGAGGTATCTCACACTGCATGGTGTACTGAGGCTGGATGTATGAGGTATCTCACGCTGCATGGTGTACTGAGGCTGGATGTATGAGGTATATCACCCTGCATGGTGTACTGAGGCTGGATGTATGAGGTATCTCACGCTGCATGGTGTACTGAGGCTAGAGGTATGAGGCACCTTGCACTGCAGGCACACACCTGTATGTTGACTTACTTACTTATTCTTGCTAAAATATTTGCTAATGATTTAAACTACAGCGCGTTCCTCTCTCAGGGTTTGCCAGGTGGTGAGTGGCACTGTGCCGCCCTGGTAGCCTATACAGGAAGATCTGGCTAATGCGCCCTGTCATCTTATAGCAAATTATCTCCTACTAGGTGGCAGTTTAGTGGCAGCGCTCTGACACAGTGAATACACACCAACATGACGCTATCGCTGGCTGCACACTGGAAAAAATATTAAAGGGTTCCAATGATCAGCCGGTATATAGCGAGCGGGTGGCGTATATCTGACTAACATCAATCACAGATATATAGCGTCGGTATCGGCACATCTGCCAATGTGTACTGGCTGCAGGGAATGACGTCACAGCTGGGTGGGCAAATTCAAATCCCTGCCGGGCTGGATGTCAGGACCGACCTATCAAGAGGCCGATCATTAAGTGTAAATGCTTACCTAAACCGGCCGGTCTGCCGTGTCGGCAGGTCTGCCGGCAAGTCACTCCAGTGTGTACGCAGCTTAAAGATAAGGCTTGGGTAACTCAGATTTACCATCAGGAATTAAAGCCCCCCAATAATCTCACATAATATACTCAGACTTTATTCTCCTCACCTCCTGGGGTTCATTCTCCAGTTTCAAGGTGGTTTCTCCTCTCTTCTTACCTTTACCTGAAAGGAGGGCACAGAAAGGTATTACACTCGGTAAACATCGGAGAAGGGGAACATGCCGCCCTCAGAAGGGGGATACACTTGCACAAATAATCCCCCCAATTTTGAAAAAGACCCTTAGAGAGCTGGCCTGTATACAATAAGTGGTTCGGCGGTATACAGCAGGATGAGGCTAATCCCGAACACCGGGATGAAGGCATAAACCACGTGCGGCACTGGCCGGGGTCTACTGTAGGAACCTCACTGTATCTGCAATAGTTACAGCGGTGCCTTGAGGTTCCAGAACCCCCCGCCCTGGCCAGAAATCTGTCTACAGCTACTTCCCTTCATTTATGTTATACTCATTTCCCGCACAGTTCGGAGTATATATAATACAGGGAGAACGTCAGTGGGCCCGTGCGCACTGCGGGGGAAAACAGAGGGTCTTACCTTTATCAACCACGTCCCAAACTTCCACCTTTACTATATCGTCAGTGGCTGCAAACACAAAGAACAGAGACACATTACACAGCGGCCTAGACCAACTCCATCCACCTGGTGCCTGAATTGAACACTGTGGCCCTGTTAGACAGTTAGGACATGTGGCCCATGGCAGGGGCACCATTTACATTGTGGGTTTTATAGAAGGATCATTTCTTCCCATTCTAACCATTATGGATTCCTTGCTGCCTCTCCGTTACGATTTCCAGGTCAGCGCCTTACAGTTACTGTAATAGACAGGACGTGGCGGGCGTCAGTGACTGTGCCAATGCTGCAATACGCTCTTCCCCGGATGCCGTTTATTATACTTCATGATAACATTGCTGTGCATGGCTAGTAACATATAAGGAATATCATACAGCAGCAAGCGGCTGATCCGGTGATCCCAAGTTCGCAACTTTGGGTTTGGCGCTCCTATAGGCAGAATGGTAGTGGTACATCAGTTTAGGGAAAAAGAGCAGCACCCAGGAATGCCCAGTGCCTGTACAATACATTGCCGGAAGCGTGGGTCTCAGCCACAACACCATAAGAAGCGTGCGCGGTGACATGCAATGGATAAACTCAGTTGTATATGTCTGTACAATGCTGTGCTGTGACATCACTGGGACGGCGTGCATGCTATAATGACTCTGTGGCTTGGAGAGCTATGACATCACCCCCAGGATAGAAGCTTCCTTTACCAGCGTAATGCGATAACCTGCGCACTATAGCAGCCTAACCATTACCGGCAGAGGAGGCCGACATGTCCGGGGAGCGGGAGACCCTGCCCTAAGCTGCTTGGTGATCGTGGACAGCTGGGCATGTGAGACACACACACAGGGTTGGGGTATACAGAGGGGGGCGACACACACACACGGGACATATAGACACAGGGGGCAGAGTGGGTCACTGGCAGAGACACACACATACAAGGGGAAGCGGGGGTCACCAGCAGAGACACACACACACACACACACAGGGGGCAGCAGGGGGTCACTGGCAGACACACACAGGGCTGGGGTATACAGAGGAGGGGGAGGAGGCGACACACACATGGGACATATAGAAACAGGGGACATCGGTGGGTCACCGGCAGACACACACACATGGTGTCCCTTACTTTTGTAGTTCCAGTGGATGCTGGTGACCTGGATCTCCTGAGTGGGAATATATTCCTCCACAAACTTCTTCCCCTGCAGCCGATGCCAGAGAGTGGTCTTCCCGGTGTTTCTGTCCCCTCGGATGACAATTTTCACTGGAAAACACGGATGGCAATTTAGCTGGATATTACCCAGTAATACAAAACACCCAACAAAGCTGACTGGCCGGAGAGATGAAGGTGTCATACCGATCCATTATATCTCCGTATACTAATATAAGCAGACCACATCAGGGGTATCATACTTCCCAGAATATCTGGCCCATTTCATCTTTGCCAATCCCCTCACATTGTATGCCAGGGGTAATCAACATTGCATTGGTATCAATAACATTAATAACAATTAACAAAAGTGTTAAGCTGGATACACATCAGACGATATTTTGCACGATGTTCCCGATTCTGACAGATCGGGGACTTTTAAATCGTTTACATCACCCAGTGTGTACGCCCTATGGCGCTCTCCAGTGAGCGATACGTCACGTCTTCAGGTTGGTTGTACATGCAGCCAAGTCTCTAATGATTTTCAGCTCATCGTTCAGCGTGTATGCGCTACCTACACCCGATATATCGCTAACGCCCCCAAAAAACCTTGCACAATGTAAACACACTAGGGGGCTGATTCAGAGTTAGATTGGATTGCGAATCCGCACAACAGTGATAAATGAATGACTACGCACGCATACCATTCGCATTGTGCATTGGGAAATAGAGACAGGAGAAGTGTACGGATTGTAAACGCAAAGGGCACGGAGCTTGATTGATAGGAAGCTTTTGTGGTGGTAACCGCCTGTTTTCAGGGAGGGTGACCTCGATCACCCGAATTCTGTCGCAGGTGACCGACAGGGGCAGACTTACAATTGCACAGAATGGGAGAATCATCCGATGGCGAGTGAATTGCGCATGGACATCGATCTGTGATAATTTCACAAATCACCTGCAGACTCCGGTAAGAAGATCCAATGGATAGAACAGACAGGTATAATAGGAAACCATTCCCACAATTCTATTTGTAGACTAAACGGTCCCTTGTCCAGCAGCTTCAGGGTATGGGCAGTGTTACGCATTCCTAGAATACCTTCTATTGTCATGGAAACAGCTTTGTATGGGATGGATCTACTAAAGGCCCCCATACATTAGGCCGACTTGTCCTTAGGACTAGTCGGACCCAATTCGCCTGAGACGCCCGGCAGCTCCCCGGGAGCTCTCAGCCAATCAGAGAACGGCCAGTCATTTGACAGGTATTTTAAAAATCTAATACCCGCCAGTCCGCCACTGCACTGCCCATCCCGCAGCGCTGCTGATCACACCACCCGGCCAGGTCAGCACTCGCCGGCGCCGCCAGCTATTTAAAGCGTCGGGACCCACTGCCTGCTCCGGCGTCCCCCTTATGGAGCGCTGCTGCTCCCCCCAGTCAGTCTGGAGGTCGGACGTGATCTTATGTGCTGACCGTCCGACCTCCCTTATCCCACACGGGACCGCGCATCGGATCGGATCAGATGTCACACATCTGCGATTTTGGGACGATTTCACCCAGTTATCCGCCCAAAGTGCCGAAATCGGATGAAATCTTCCCAAAATCGCATAGTGTATGGGGGCCCAAGGCGAGTCACACTATCAGTTACTAGAATGCACCCATACTCACACTTCAGATGGTCACTCTGATTGTATTAGACCAAGCACCAGGAATCGCTGCGCACGCGGGGCTATGGGAGTCAGACCGATGGCAGAGGGTGCATTGAGGACTGTCATCTGAAAGGCCTTATTCTTAGTATCGCATGCCGGGGCCGCTGAACGCAGGGCAAGGCTGCACGGCATGTTAAGGGACGCCAAGAAATGTGATCGCACTCTAACTGCAATGTCATCACAGGATTCGCGTTGATATCTCGCAGCTGCCCTGAAAATAGGGATGACCATCGACTTTCGACGATTTGAAATCATCAATGGTTTATGGCTAATTTTGAATACTTTTGCCATCGATGTGGGAGAACCAGATGGTTTCCCTACATCGTTGGCAAAGGAGAACCGATGTTTCCTTTTTTCTAAGGTGCCGGGAGACGAAGCTCCCGACACCCGGAGGTCCTGTCCCCTAGAATCGATAGGCCCACGGGCCATTCCGTCAAAGATAATGGATGACCATCGATAGCTAAAACTATCAATGGTTATCCATCAGATTGTATACGACTATCGATGGCTGGTTACCATCGATGGCGACTACACCGATGGCCATTTCTACCTGAAAACAGGCACGCCAGCATTAACCAGACCACTCTGGGATGCGATTGCACTTTAAAGTACGCATATGCACACATGTCGCACACGTGAGGAAGTCCAGAAATCCCCCGTTTGTGATTTTCGGACATCTGCGTCCGTACCTGGATAAGGGCCCAAGCGCAGTAAGCAGCCAGCCACATTAGCCATCTCCCACCTTTACCCACCAACCCGTAGTGTTTATATTGAACTGCGCAGACAGGGACCAAAGGTGCAATTCAATTATTTATTGCGCCGATCTCCTGTCATTTCATGCGCAGAATTCCCCATTAGTAGTTTACTGTGATACAGAAGCATTCGCCCAGCAAGGAGGCTCAGTACTTCCCACTGCGGACGTCATTCCAGTCATCCTTGGACAGAAAGGGCAGAATTTTCCATCTTATCTCAGACGCACAATCTCTATTTACACCCCAGGGCGGGGAATCCTAAACGGACCTGGATTGTAACTAAACTAAACACAACTGGAATGTGGCTTCACCAAAGGCTGCCCATACAAGCCATGATGTCATAGAGAGCAGAGGGGGCTTTATCTGCCGGCTCCCACGTACGCTCGGATATACTGTAGCTGGGCTGTTACCGGTGTGTGCTGGGGACTCTGGTTCTATGGACACTACCCGATACATTATGTGCAAGGAAAGCATTTTAGCCTCAGGCCAATGAAGGACACTGGGGGTTATTCAGACCTGATCGCAGAGCACATTTTTTTTAGCAAATGGACATAACCATGTCGCACTGCAGGGGGCAGATGCAACATGTAGAGAGATTTGGTGAATCAGGTGCCTGTTTTTGAGATCTCTTGCACTTGGCATGAGCAGTGCATGTGCCCATACTAATGATAATGGCTTCAAAGCTGGGCGTAAAATCTACGGGCGGCACTGGTTTCCACTTGCGTACATGAGTAGTAAATCTGGCTTCCAATGCAGCCCACTTTGGGTGCGACTTAGAATCAGCCTTTATGATATAATTTCATACACAGACAGGTTAAGTTAGACTTAGCAGCCCCACACAGCAGTGGCGTTGCTATGGGAGGAGACTTCAAAACGCTGACTCCTCCACAGTGACAGAAGCTGGATGCTGCAGTGGGGCATTCTCCTGCAGCATCAGGCTTCTGTCACAGAGGAGGAGCCAACAGTACAGGCACCGGTCTCTGGGGTAGCCCCACCCCCATCTAACAACAGG
The DNA here is from genome assembly GCF_055691185.1 of Crinia signifera. Taxonomy (NCBI): domain Eukaryota; kingdom Metazoa; phylum Chordata; class Amphibia; order Anura; family Myobatrachidae; genus Crinia; species Crinia signifera. Next base: position 16,014,604 of record NC_139225.1, read on the forward strand.
AATAATGCCATAGATGCTGAACTTTCTAGAGATCCGCATCCCCACCAGCAAGCTCTCAGTGTACTCAGCCTATGCGAGTCTCATTCCCTACGTGCTGGACACTGTAGCAGAGAGTAAGGGAGTACTTCCTTTCCAGCATCCCCCATGCTGGACCAGTCCACCCTACCTTACTGTAACAGCTCGTTAAGCGGCAATAACAATTAGCGCTATATATTATTTCAGGTGCTTGTTTCCTAGCACGGCGTCCGTCGTATGCCATCGCATACCATTAGTTAAGGTATGCGATGGGACCCGATATTAGAGTTTTAAGAGCGCACTGTACAATTTTAATATGCGATCAGACCCGATTTTTAATTGTACAGCCACCCTGATGGGTGATTACTATGTTAAATGCACCCCCACTATCAACGCCAACCCGAAGCGTGGCGAGCCCGCGAGTGGCGGCGGTACGTGTCCTCCGACCTTTTCATACCCCCACTATCCATGTCGGCGTGGGGTAGATTTTAGATAGTGTGGCGAGCGAAGCGAGTCACCGAGCCCGAAGCATGGCGAGCGCAGCGAGGGGACGCGCAATACATGTGAAGTAATCCGCGTCCGCTCGCCACGCTTTGAACTCGGTGCACACTATATAAAATCAACTCCACGCCGATGTGGATAGTGGGGGTATGAAAAGGTCGGAGGACGCGTACCGCCACCTCTCGGGGGCTCGCCATGCTTCAGGTTGGCGTTGATAGTGGGGGTGGCATTAACAATGGGGGTGCATTTAACATAGTAATCACCCATCATGGTGGCTGTACAATTAAAAATCAGGGTCTGATCGCATCGCATGCGATGCGATCAGATAGACCCGATGGCATAAGATAAAAATCGTGGGCACCGTGCTAGGAAACAAGTACCTTATTTCATTCTCTAACAACAGGAGGAATAAAAGGGGTCCTGAAGCTGAAACATAAGTAATGACCACCACTCACATCATAGTAAGCGACGGCGTGACATAAAAATGCAGAGTAACATTATACTTTCAGCTCAGGTAACGGATCTGACTGCACTGCAGCTGCGAATCTATCTCAGTCTGTTATATAGGACATTACAGGGACTCCGAGCACAACCACATACGGAGCCCAATTCAGAGTCGCACTCAGCAGCACACTGGTGGTCGCTAGTCCTAGGAGCTCGCATACATCGTCGCACGCATACAACCATGTCGCTGTATGTGCCAAGTCTAAGACTGACGCTGTTGGTATTTATGAACGCTGTAATACTTATACGTGCGTTGCACCATCTCTGTCTGACCATGGCGCCTTATGCTTGCAACCATATTTACATGCGCTATTAGTCACCAGCCACAAACTCCCAATCGCAACAGTGCAGGCTCTGACACTTGCGCCACAAATATCTGAATTTTTTGCGAGCGCGCACTTGAAAGTAAATGCTGAGCAAGTTCATCGACCAAGTGCGGCCCTGAATCCAGCACATAGCACAATGGCGGTATACAAATGAAGGGGAGCAGCATGGTAACGGGACAGCTGGCGGGAGAGCGGGGCGCAGGGTTTGGGTCGCTGCTGAACGGCAGACGGACGAGTACATAATAAACAGAATGTACAATTGGACAGGACAGAGGTGGTGACGTAGAGGGAGCCGCCCACTGGAGCCGCTTAGTCCCCGTTAGGTGTGCCCCAGGCTCTGTGTGGAATTCGCATCAGACAGTTACACGGTCACATGGAGATCACGAGGCGATGAAGCCTCATCAATGACAGGCTTTATTTATGGAAGTCTCTTTATGCTTCAGCTTTAGTGAAATTAATGTTAAATGTATAAAAAATGGCCCAAAAATAATAACATTATTAATCTTCCTTTATGGAATCACATGAAAAATATATTATTTAAGCCTTAAAAACTCAATGGGGTCGATCCTACTAGCCACAATTAATTAAACTAGACATCTCTTTAACCCGGACGGAATTCGCATAGAAGAGCTTGCTGCCCCCCAAAGGGTAGGGAGCAATTTTGAGCAAATTCGGAGTAGAATCAACCTGCGAAGGGTGCGAAATCAAGTGCTGACATTCAAACGCCGTTGGAACAGCACCTTGTACCCTTCGCAATTAATAGGATCGACCCCTATGAATTTAATAGTGAAATTTCCTATGTATCTCCACATGCGTTCAACAGAACCATCTAACATTACCCGCTATGGGGCAGATTCAATTAGCCGAGAGCTGCCTCTGTGTGCAGCTCCGCAGGCTGTGAGCAGAATCTGCCAAGTTACCATCGGGAGCCGGTCTGGCGGATTTCGTGTCTAACTGTGGTCTCGTGTGGGGAGGTTCCGAGGGACAGGAAACGGAGGCAAGGAAAGGCAGGTACTTGTGAGTTATCTGGGCGTCCGTTTTTGGTACTAGATCGCATGCGATATCGCATGCGATATCGCATGCGATTTAGCATGCGATTTGCATAAGATTTGCTATTCATTTCATTACCCCACTATCCCCAAAGTGTGTCTATCAACGTGAACCCGAAGCGTGGCGAGCGCAGCGAGCCCGCGAGGGGCGGCGGTACGCGTCCTCCGACCTTTTCATGCCCTACTATCCACTAGGGCGTGGAGTGAGAATAGAATAGTGTGGCGAGCGCAGCGAGCCACCGAGCCCGAAGCGTGGCGAGCGCAGCGAGCCCCGCGAGGGGACGCGGACACCTGTGAAGCCCGCAAGGGCACGCGGATACCTGTGAAGGTGTCCGCTGCGCTCGCCACACTATTCTATTCTCACTCCACGCCCTAGTGGATAGTAGGGCATGAAAAGGTCGGAGGACGCGTACCGCCGCCCCTCGCGGGCTCGCTGCGCTCGCCACGCTTCGGGTTCACGTTGATTGCCACGCTTCACGCTAAGGGGATATGAAACGGATAGCAAATCGCATGCAAATCGCAAGTACCCAAAATCGGGAGCCCGGATAACTCACAAGTACCGAAAGGCACCGATTCGATGCAGACAGAGCTGCTGGTTTAAAGGACATTTCTAAAAAGTCACCTTTACTGCGTGACCCAGGCCAATAAGGCGGATTATTAATAATGATGGGTCTAGCAATAACTTGGCTTTAAATAAAACAAAATCAAGCAAACACTGTAACAAACCGACGCAATAAAATATGTGAATATAAGAACTGTCACCATGGAAACAGACAGGCAGTGTAGTGGGATGTTACTGGAAACTTGGCATGTCGGCGGGCAGAGGACCACAGCCTAACCTTAACCCAGGTATAGGTAATTGGGTAGACCACACAAAGGTAGACATACATTGGGTCGACTACTAAAGGTCGACACTGCTTAGGTCCACAGTCAAAAGGGCCACATGGGTGTTTAACTTTTTGTTTGTCCCGAATGTCAGTGCACCGTTGCGCTCCCCATGCTTCGGGCACGGTGCATCGCTTGACACAATTTTATATTCTCCCTCCACGCCCTCTAGTGGATGGTAGGGCATGAAATGCAGCCGTCGGCGCTTGTCGGCTGAAAAAAAAAAAGAAGTGAAAAACCCATGCCGAATTTTTGACTGTCATCCTAGACACTCTTGACCCAAGGCTTGGGTCAACCTTCCAACCATGTCGACCTAATTAGTGTTCCCGCTAGGCTGTTTTAGCTGCGCCCTGCCCGATTTTTAAAGGGCAAAATGCGCCCTGCCCCTCTCGCAGCGCCCCGCTAAAACAGCCTCACGGCGATGCCCGGCGCTTCCCCGGCAGCATAGTGGCTTCGGAGGGGCCGGTCCCACCCCCTTTGACGACGCCGGCGGCCCGGGACCGCCCCCCGACGCCCTGCCCGGTCTCCATCCTAGAGTGAACACTACTAATGACCGTATACCTCTTAATCCACCCTGGTATCCTTTGGGATGCCAACAGTCAGGATTCAAGCACCGGCATTGCGAGCGGTGTCGGGATCCAGGCTCTGGTCTTCTGACCAGCGTCGGCATCCCCTCCGTCGGCATGCTAACCAGATCCCAGTGTAGTAATGTAGCAGACACTGCTTACTGTTATATTGTACTCCTTTGGCAAACCTTCTCTGCAGGGCCTGGTTCATGGACTGCAGCCCCGCAGGAATGTTCTTGTCTCTCAGAGCCGTCACATCCGACCCCACCAGTTTCTTCAACGCCGAAAACATCTTCTCTTTATGTTAAATGGGGAGGAGCCCACTCGATCAACAGGAAGTCTGGTGCCTCTCAATGTCGGACCCTGGTGGAGAGGTATCACTCCATGCACAAGTATCAGGCGGGAGAGAATATCGATGGTAAGGCGTCAGGTGGATATCGGACATCACAAGCCTCGAGACACCATATTTCTCAAAGGTAAAACAATAGTTTCTGTTCGCTGTTCTTAGCCAGGGAACAAATGGTCAGCGACGACGGGATGGTTGGAGGGAACCGCAGAGTCTGCCAACACCAGAGTCACAGGTCCTATTGGGAGAGAAACACAGTAAGTTTGTGCTACCAATGGATAGTGAGCTATTCAGGAGCCTCTGGTTTAGGGACTCCTCGTACAGAGGTGACACCTCTGTACGCCCGGCTCTCACTGTGAACGCAGGGCAATCCCTGGCAGCAAGGTTGAAATGCGTCACATATAAAGGCAAACTAGGGTTCACAGCGAGCACCAGATTCTCCTGGATGTATCCTCAGTGCCACTTAATGTGGGTGCCTTGTTGGAATATATATAGTGTATAGCACTATTGTAACTTTAAGTTTAAGTGGTTCTCAGACAGCAGCGCCTTTTGCTCCCCTGCTTGTAATGCACGTTAATGGCCACCCCAGTGACAGCAGCTTGGGCTACGTCCAGGCAGGCAGGATGTCACACTGTGCTACTATCAGCAGGCTGCAGCTGGGTGCCAGAAGGTGGGAAAGGGGCCAAGGACTCTGCAGCCGGGCATCAGAAGGGGGAGAGGTGCCAGGGGTTCTGCTGGGAGGAGATGTGCCAGGGGTTGTGCAGATGGAAGCAACGATTTCCCCTGCACTGCATGATGTTGTACACGGATTGCGTCTCAGTTACAGAACCAGGACTATAAGAGCACACTGGCTGTAACATAGCAACACATCACGTGTCTCTGACTGGCTGCCGTGGAATACTGCTTCCTTCCCAGGATGTGCTAGTATGCTACTTATATACATTATGCATTAGAACACGTGCAAAAAATGTCCTGTGTGTCAGAATATGTAGAAGGGAGGTGTGTAAACAAACACTCATGTAAGTAATGTGCAACAGAACATGTATGAAAAGGCAATATTTAGTACAATATTTGTAGGGGTGATGTACATTAGTACAGGTGCGACAGGGGGGTGAGCAGTAGTGCGCGTGCGACAGTGGGATGCGCAGTAGTGCGCGTGCGACAGGGCGGCGAGCAGTAGTGCGCGTGCGACAGGGCGGCGAGCAGTAGTGCGCGTGCGACAGGGCGGCGAGCAGTAGTGCGCGTGCGACAGGGCGGCGAGCAGTAGTGCGCGTGCGACAGGGCGGCGAGCAGTAGTGCGCGTGCGACAGGGCGGCGAGCAGTAGTGCGCGTGCGACAGGGAGGCGAGCAGTAGAGCGCGTGCGACAGGGAGGCGAGCAGTAGTGCGCGTGCGACAGGGCGGCGAGCAGTAGTGCGCGTGCGACAGGGCGGCGAGCAGTAGTGCGCGTGCGACAGGGCGGCGAGCAGTAGAGCGCGTGCGACAGGGCGGCGAGCAGTAGAGCGCGTGCGACAGGGCGGCGAGCAGTAGAGCGCGTGCGACAGGGCGGCGAGCAGTAGAGCGCGTGCGACAGGGCGGCGAGCAGTAGAGCGTGTGCGTCAGGGCGGCGAGCAGTAGAGCGCGTGCGACAGGGCGGCGAGCAGTAGAGCGCGTGCGACAGGGCGGCGAGCAGTAGAGCGCGTGCGACAGGGAGGCGAGCAGTAGAGCGCGTGCGACAGGACAGTGAGCAGCAGTGCGCGTGCGACAGGACAGTGAGCAGCAGTGCGCGTGCGACAGGACAGTGAGCAGTAGGGCGCGTGCGACAGGACGGTGAGCAGTAGAGCATGTGTGACAGGAAGGTGAGCAGTAATGCACGTGTGACAGGGAGCTGTGCAGTACAACATGTATGACAAAGAGCTGTGTATTAGAACATGTATGTGAGTATAATGTGTACAGGGACACGTATGACAGGGAGCTGTGCAGTAGAATATGTATGTGAGTATGATGTGTATAAAGACACGTATGACAGGGAGCAGTGCAGAACATGTATGACAGGGAGCTGTGCATTAGAACATGTATGCAAGTTTGATGTGTATAGGGACACGTATGACAGGGAGCTGTGCATTAGAACATGTATGTGAGTATGATGTATACAGGGACACGTATGACAGGGATCAGTGCAGTAGAACATGTATGACAGGGAGCTGTGCATTAGAACATATATGTGAGTATGATGTGTATAGGGACACGTATGACAGGGAGCTGTGCCCATGCATGTGGGTATGATGTGTATATGTATGGGCATGTAACAACTATGTGGTGTGTGGGGCCCCACCCACACCCGGGTCACCTCCGACCCACACACCCTACCCCCGGTGCCGCTGCCTTACTCTCTCTCTCCCGTTGCCAGCCGGAGCTGCGGCGCCGCCATCTTCCTTCCTCCTCCCGGGAGCAGCAAGAAGGAGGAGAGACGCTGCAGCCGCTACGGAGCCCGCAGGAGCAAAAACACCACGGAGAGCGAAGCAGCAGGAGCGAGGCGCATGCGCAGTGCGGGGTCGCCTGCCCTGTCCTGACCTGACCACCAGGCGGCCACACAGCGCAGCAATGAGTACACTGGGGACCGCGTTATTGTACAGCGAGTGAGCGACCAGCGTCACTACAGTACAGCAATCTACCCCTGCAGTACAGCGCCGGGAGCTATGCGTGTCACCGTACCATCACTACAGCACATATTTACCCCTGCAGTACAGCGTCACTACAGCCCATATTATACCCCTGCAGTACAGCGCCGTGTCACCGTACATCACCGACACTACAGCTCATATTATACCCCTGCAGTACGTCACCGTACATCACCGTCACTACAGCTCATATTATACCCCTGCAGTACAGCACCGTGTCACCGTACATCACCGTCACTACAGCTCATATTATACCCCTGCAGTACAGCGCCGTGTCACCGTACATCACCGTCACTACAGCTCATATTATACCCCTGCAGTACAGCACCGTGTCACCGTACATCACCCAGTGTCACTACAGCTCATATTAGACCCCTGCGGCACTACAGGTACAGCCCATATTATACCCCTGAGGTACAGCGCCGTGTCACCGTACATCACCCAGTGTTCCTTCATGTGAGTAGTAACAGGGGACAGGCTTCCTGATGGAGTTAATCCCAATATGGGTCAGGTAAGTTTACCTACCTGCCCTCCCCCCCCCAACCCTGATGCTGAGGATACACCTGCTCCCTGATGCTGAGGACACACCTGCTGCCTGATGCTGAGGATGCACCTGCTCCCTGATGCTGAGGATGCACCTGCTCCCTGATGCTGAGGATACACCTGCTCCGTGACGCTGAGGACGCACCTGCTCCCTGACGCTGAGGACGCACCTGCTCCCTGACGCTGAGGACGCACCTGCTCCGTGACGCTGAGGACGCACCTGCTCCGTGACGCTGAGGACGCACCTGCTCCGTGACGCTGAGGACGCACCTGCTCCGTGACGCTGAGGACGCACCTGCTCCGTGACGCTGAGGATGCACCTGCTCCCTGATGCTGAGGATGCACCTGCTCCCTGATGCTGAGGATGCACCTGCTCCGTGATGCTGAGGATGCACCAGCTCCCTGATGCTGAGGATACACCTGCTCTGTAAAGCTGAGGCTACACCTGCTCCCTGATGCTGAGGACACACCTGATGCTGAGGATGCACCTGCTCCCTGACGCTGAGGATGCACCTGCTCTGTGACGCTGAGGACGCACCTGGTCCGTGACGCTGAGGACGCACCTGGTCCGTGACGCTGAGGACGCACCTGCTCCGTGACGCTGAGGACGCACCTGCTCCCTGACGCTGAGGACGCACCTGCTCCCTGACTCTGAGGATGCACCTGCTCCCTGACGCTAAGGACGCACCTGCTCCATGACGCTGAGGATGCACCTGCTCCCTGATGCTGAGGATGCACCTGCTCCCTGATGCTGAGGATGCACCTGCTCCGTGATGCTGAGGATGCACCAGCTCCCTGATGCTGAGGATACACGTGCTCCCTGATGCTGAGGATGCACCTGCTCCCTGACGCTGAGGATACACGTGCTCCGTGACGCTGAGGACGCACCTGCTCCCTGACGCTGAGGACGCACCTGCTCCCTGACGCTGAGGACGCACCTTCTCCGTGACGCTGAGGACGCACCTTCTCCGTGACGCTGAGGACGCACCTGCTCCGTGACGCTGAGGACGCACCTGCTCCTTGACGCTGAGGATGCACCTGCTCCTTGACGCTGAGGATGCACCTGCTCCCTGATGCTGAGGACGCACCTGCTCCGTGACGCTGAGGACGCACCTGGTCCGTGACGCTGAGGACGCACCTGCTCCCTGACGCTGAGGACGCACCTGCTCCCTGACTCTGAGGATGCACCTGCTCCCTGATGCTGAGGACGCACCTGCTCCGTGACGCTGAGGATGCACCAGCTCCCTGATGCTGAGGATGCACCTGCTCCCTGATGCTGAGGATGCACCTGCTCCGTGATGCTGAGGATGCACCAGCTCCCTGATGCTGAGGATACACCTGCTCTGTAAAGCTGAAGATACACCTGCTCCCTGATGCTGAGGATACACCTGCTCTGTAAAGCTGAGGATGCACCTGCTCCCTGATGCTGAGGATACACCTGCTCCCTGATGCTGAGGATACACCTGCTCCCTGATGCTGAGGATAAACCTGCAGGAAATTTAAAGGAGAAAAAGATTTGTCTCTGCAGTGGTGCACCAAAAAGTAATTGGAGACTTAAAATATACCTTTTATTAGGTTAATTAAAAAGGCGCTGTGAGATAAGACAAACTACATAAAACATGTAACATAGACAGTGAAAATAAGTGAGATTAAAATTAAGGCTCATGCGGGGTCCCTTAGCTCACTTCCTAACAGGTTCAATATGTACTGGTTTATGCGTCTCTTTCCCAAGGTGTTGGCTGTTCGGCCTGTGTCTACACCTGGGGGACGCTAATGACACACTTTTATTATAAATCAGTCTGATCGGTATTCGTTTGTCTGTTGCTGTAGCATGTGTTACCGGTGATCTGTCGGATATATCCCAGTGCCCCAGTGATGTTTAAAGGTCACTGTCGCACGTCAGTATGTAGATCAGAGCTTAAATAAACATTATACCCCACATGAAACTGTGTCAGGTTGTATCTTTTGTTATAATATCTGCGGAGAGGAAGGCTAGTGTCATACACTGTTGCAAATGATGTTGCAATTCTAGTGCCTTCACTGTGTAGCGTAATGGTCTTAATGTCTGACCGACACAGTGTTTGGTGGGTGTGTATATCACCAAGGCAGCAGGCAGATATCGCCTGGTGTGTGCTGCTTTGATTATTCAAATTGTGGGAACCACCTTATCTCAGCTGTCAGGCTGGTAATGTTGAGAGTACTTTCTCCTTCTTCTCTTTTTGAGGCTGGTAATGTTCTCTATACTAGAATAACAATGCACTGCTACAGTAGATATTGGAGCAATGGTAGACACAGTTCCTGTCAGAGGGAGAATAGGTACAACAGTACTGACGGACGCGTGGATGGATGATAGATCGGGTGAGTCACACGGGTTAATGCGCCCGTGTGCCCGTACACTGGGAAGTACACAGTGACCCCAATAGAGTCAGGTCACCGTGTTTGCTGCCGTAGTAGGTAGTATCAGACAGAAGGAAACATGCATACGTAAATTACAATAACATTAGAGTCCTTAAAAGGACTGAAAATCAGACAGGTATGGGAGAGCTAAGCGAACAGCTGCATGGCTGTGGAGGCCGGCGTACGCTTCGCAGTTCTTCTTCAGGGTTGCTCCAATATCTACTGTAGCAGTGCATTGTTATTCTAGTATAGAGAACATTACCAGCCTGACAGCTGAGATAAGGTGGTTCCCACAATTTGAATAATCAGAGCAGCACACACCAGGCGATATCTGCCTGCTGCCTTGGTGATATACACACCCACCAAACACTGTGTCGGTCAGACATTAAGACCATTACGCTACACAGTGAAGGCACTAGAATTGCAACATCATTTGCAACAGTGTATGACACTAGCCTTCCTCTCCGCAGATATTATAACAAAAGATACAACCTGACACACTTTCATGTGGGGTATAATGTTTATTTAAGCTCTGATCTACGTACTGACAGTGACCTGTAAACATCACTGGGGCACTGGGATATATCCGACAGATCACCGGTAACACATGCTACAGCAACAGACAAACAAATACAGATCAGACTGATTTATAATAAAAGTGTGTCAATAGCGTCCCCCAGGTGTAGACACAGGCCGAACAGCCGACACCTTGGGAAAGAGACGCATAAACCAGTACATATTGAACCTATTATGAAGTGAGCTAAGGGACGCCGCATAATTTTAATCTCACTTATTTTCACTGTCTATGTTACATGTTTTATGTAGTTTGTCTTATCTCGCAGCGCCTTTTTAATTAACCTAATAAAAGGTATATTTTAAGTCTCCAATTACTTTTTGGTGCACCACTGCAGAGACAAATCTTTTTCTCCTTTAAATTTCTATGTATTAGCTTGTCCTGTGGTAGCACACCCCCAGAGATTCAATAAGGATAACCATTATCATATCCAAAAAATAGGGGGGGGCCTCACCTCTGAATAATTCATAACTACACAGTGATCCTGTGCGATTGACCTCTCAATACCCCGCTTGCTACTTAAACCTGCAGGAATGTTGTATCCTTGTTACGCTTAGTGTTAGTGTACAGTCTCCGAGTTATGCAATATGCTGTATATAAACAATAGAAGCTGCTGCATGATGTGCGATGATCTGCAGACTTCATTTGGAGAGATAAAAATGATTTCCCTCTTATACAAAGTGTATTTGTTGTATCATGCGGACTGGGGGCCCGATGACGCCACTGAACGATGTTAACGATATTGTTGAGTGTGTATGTATAACCACCTGTATTCTGTAGCCGAGAGCTTGGCACCGTTATACGGGATGCAGTTAAAATCCCGGCGGTCGGGATCCCGGCGTTCAGAATCCCGACGCCGGAATCCCGACCGCCGAAATGCCGACACATTCTCCCTCCTGGGGTGTCCACGACACCCCTGGAGGGACAATAAATTAGTGTGCCGAGCGTAGCGAGGCACCGGGCCTGCTGCGTGGCGAGCGCAGCGAGCCCGCAAGGGGGGGCGATCCACGTCCCCCCCTTGTCGGCATTTCGGCTGTCGGGATTCTGAACGCCGGGATCCCGACCGCCGGGATTCAATACTGAATCCCCGTTATACATGTGACACAATGCCACCAAGCTAAATGTGTCATGTAATTGTGTCATGTGATCATCTGACAGCTCTGCAGGAGCAATGACAAAGGTGCTCATTGTGCTGCCATCACATTCCATAGTAATAGGTCTCCACTTCCAAGGTCTAGGACATCCCATATACTGTACAAGCACACAACCCCTTTACTAGTGCAGAGCCGGCCTGCATCTCATCGCTGTGTCCAAGGTGTGACAACATCTGTCTGATAACAGATACATACAATGCAGAGATAAAGTATACTTACCTGCCCCAGCAATCCACCTTCACTGCAGCCTAACCCCGTACCCCACTGCCTAACCCTAACCTCCCACCCCCCAACCTAACCCCCTCCCCAGTGCCTAACCCCAAAATAACCGTAACCACCCACCCACCAGAAGTGTAACCCTAAGACTCCCCCTGGTGCCTTAACGTTGCCCCTCTTCCCAGCCTGACAATCTACAGAACCTGTTAAGTTGGGGATTCCGGCGCTGGCATCCTAATTGATGTCGTCATTCCTGCTGTGGTCGGTACCGTATGTCGGGATGATCTTACAGTGTACTGCTGCTGGCTCTGCCGGACTTGCCACCAAAGACGTCCAGATGGGTCAGTTTTACTCTCTTTTTCATTTTTGCCCTTATTACTAAGCATCAGAGAGAGAGATAAAGCACCAGCCAATCAGCTCCTGATGCCGGAGATGAAGTTGAGATAGATAAATTACTGACTGATCGGCTCCTAGCTGTCATATATCAAACAGCCCGTAACACGGCAGTTAGGAGCTGGCTGGCTGGTACTTTATCTCTGTCCACATTATCTCTCTCCAAGGCTCCCCCTTATTATAGATGTCTGTACCATACATTACTGGATTGTTAGGGATACAGTCATTGGGTCCCCAGCAAGTTGTTAGACAGTCATTAGGTCGACATGCAAGAAGGTTGACATGCAAGAAGGTCGACAGGGTCATTAGGTCGACATGGAGTTTTTCACAGGTTTTTGCACTGACATGTGCCGACAGGCGGTATTTCAGTATCCACTAGGGTGTGGTGGGAGAATAAAATAGTGTGACGAGCCTGAAGCATGCGAGGGGACACGGTGCACTTTAACCTGTGTCCATGTCGACTGTGCCGACATTGGGGTAAAAAAAACTGTGAAAACCCCCATGTCGACCTAATGACCCAATCGACCTAACCCATGTCGACTTTCTTGCATGTCGACCTAGCCACATGTCAACCTAAATGCATGTCGACCTAATGACTGTCTAACAACTTGCTGGCGACCAACTGATCCACACCCGATTGTTATTATACATTTCTCTGGTTCTATTTGGACTGAAAACAATATAATTAGAATAACATGAAATGAAGACGATCATGTGAGCATAACAAACATTATTTCTGGCCATCAGCGAGCGCTGGGCATTGTGAAACGCTGTGTTTGACTGCTGCAATCGCCAGAAATTCCTGTGCAATTACCACCAATCCTTACACTGCTGCTGACACAATGCACGTCCTCCTCCATCTCCAGACACCTTTAATTCATTGACCTCCTCCTGCGACCCCTACAGCGCACAATAAGGGCCGGACGCGAACGTGCACCCACTGCAGAATACGATGCGGTGGAGCGATTACTGTTTGGGAATATCGTAATCTCCACATCCTAAAGTTCTGTATGAGGTCTGGAAATGACCCGGGACAGATGACTATGCTTCAAAAGTGATAAAATGGAGATAAACAGCCAGCCAATCAGCTCCTGCCTGCCATGTCACAGACTGTGTTTGAAAATATCAGGCAGGAGCTGATTGGTTGGTTGTTTATCACTCTCCATTTTATCACTTTTGAAGCTTACTGGCCCTCAGGGAGAACTGTAACCAGGAGACATCAGTGATATCTGCTGTTACACAGTTAGTGGATGGTCCTGAAACGTTGGGCCTAATTCATGTTCGAGCAACGGAGCGACTGTCAGCAGGCCGCGCATGTGCTGTGGTTGCAGTGCGTATGCACTGAGGTGACGCAGTGACCCCGCTCACAATGAGAAGTTCATGGAGAAGTCAATGAGAGGAAGTGACCGTTTGAGGGAGTTCACGGGGAGAGGTTGGAGGAGTGCAGGCGTGCCACCGCCATTTCAGGGTTTGTATGTGCAAAAACATGGCACCTGTGTGGCTACTGCTATGTCCAGTTTGGGTACCCACAGGTCAATCCATAACCTCGATGTTTCTCACTTTTGTGTATAGGTGGTGAATGTGTACACAATTGCGAATGAGCTAGCGATGGCTCCAGTGGGCGTCTCATTCCTGGGTAGCAGTTTTACTTGCAGCTCTGTAGCGTAGAGCAGTGGGGTAACTATGGCTACACAGCCCTGATTGGGGGGGTGGTTGTGGGCGGGAACAGGTGCCGCAGAATCTCTGTTGGCAGACCTTGTGGAAACTTCTGAAAATGGCCCTCCAAAAATGGCTGCCGACTTCCAGGTAACAGATGCTAGAAATCCTACTGGACCTCTACCATCTGCCAGGGGAGCACGGTGTATATAGTGCTACCCTTAAAAGCCAGGTTCTGTAAGTGCTGGCACGCTATGATCACCTAACCCCTGTCAACAAACAGTAACCCCCTAGCAATGAGCAAGAAACCCCTGGCAAAGTGCATGTAACCCCTAGCAACCAGCAAGAAACCCCTGACAATGAGCATGTAACACCTGCCAAGGAGCATGTGAACCCCTAGCAATCAACATGTAGGTAAAAAAAATTATAAGGTTTGTTTGGGGGGTGCGCTAGAACCTTTTTTTCTAGTTACGCCTCTGGCCTAAAGAATCGCTATTGCATTTACATACAAACATGAATGAGGCCGTTCATTTCTACAAAATGTAAATTCTCACCTACTTTTGTAGAGATGAAGGGGTGATGAATAGATGCCGGGAACATGTACTGGTACTGTACTGTACATGTATTACTGGTGATAATAACATGGTTCCCGCAGTAATATAGCGGATCACACCAGTGGGGCGTCTGCTTTGGAACTGAGCCAGTGAGTTGCATTCCGCTGAGATACCGGTATTTCAGGGATCAGATACTGAGGGGGTTATTCTGGTTCACTCCTTCTGGCACATTCCTTCATAGATGGACAAAACCATGTGCACTGCAGGGGGGCAGATGTAACATGTGCAGAGAGAATTAGATTTGGGTGAGTTATTTTGTTTCTGTGCAGGGTAAATACTGGCTGCTTTATTTCTACACTGCAATATACAGTGTACTGCACTTTGAATTAAAACCCCACCCAAATCTAACTCTCTCTGCACATGTTACATCTGCCCCACCTGCAGTGCACATGGTTTTGTCCATCTAAGAAGGAATTTGCCAAAAGGAGTGAACCAGAATAACCCCCTGAATCCCGTCTGGGTGAAACACAGTACAGTATGCGTGTTATGCACTACAATGGACACACCAAGGGAAATAACAGATTCCAAATGTCCAATATAAACAGGTGTCATGTATAGGGCATGAGAAAGCTGCTATTAAAATAGGAGAGTGAAATAAAAAAAACTAGGTGTGTAGGATATATACAAATATATCACATACAATATTATCTGGTTTAAAGAAACCATCAATTTGAGCCTGTTTTTGTTCGGACAGTATTACTAACCTCTTCGGATCCATTTGCAGTCACGGTATTGTTTTCCTTAATATTGGCCAAAGGCTGCAGCGGACCATATTTATGAAAAATTGCCACACAGCAGTGACAGCAAAGAAAAGCGGTGCAAGATTGAATTGTCCTTGGGCCTCCCATCCACTCATATGTTGGTTATTTAAAAGGACATACAGAGTATAAAAACCAAGCACTTCAGTGGCAGCGACTGCTACTTTTGTGGATGAAGTATTTGATTTGTTTGGGCATCCATAAAACAAGCTACTAATGGGTTAAGGAAGCTAAAGGCCCCCATACACTAGCCGATTTTGGTCAGATTTCAGCCAGATCAGTCGGATCTGGCCGAAATCGGACCAAAATCGGCTAGTTTTGAATTTCCCTTCAGATCCGATGCGCGGTCCCGTGCGCATCGGATCTGCGTCGGGTGGTCGGACCTGCTGCACGTCCGACCACCCGACTTGGGACCTAGTGGGGCGGCGCGGCGGTGGAGGGAGCAGGGGGGGCTGGGGACGCTGCGGGGGACACGTCTGTGTCCCCCGCTGCGGGGGACAGCGTCTGTGCGGCGAGAAGGTAGAGGGAGCAGGGGGGGCTGGAGACGCTGTGGGGGACACAGGCTGCATAGAGCCGGGCAGGGGGAGCCGGCCGGGAGCTGTCAGTAATGAATAATAAAAAAAAGCCCATACAATGAATGGGCGGCCTGTGATTGGCTGAGCGCTCTCTCAGCCAGTCAGCAATTGGCTGAGAGAGCGCTCAGCAGCCAATCACAGGCTGCCCATTCATTGTATGGGCTTTTTTTTTTATTCTTTACTGACAACTCCCGGCCGGCTCCCCCTGCCCGGCTCTATGCAGCCTGTGTCCCCCGCAGCGTCTCCAGCCCCCCCTGCTCCCTCTACCTTCTCGCCGCACAGACGTGTCCCCCGCAGCGTCCCCAGCCCCCCTGCTCCCACCAGCTCCCACCTCTTAGCCCCCCCCCCCCCCCTGCTCCCCGGTTTTTTTTACATGTGATAAATCGAGACGATTTATCACATGTAAAAAATGGCACATCAAGTGCCAATCTAATCAAGCTCCCCCGGGGAGCAGCCGGGGAAGCTCAGGGGGAAGTCGGGGGCGACTTGTCCTAAGGACAAGTCGCCCTAGTGTATGGGGGCCTTGACAGTGTTGTTTTGTTAATGATCTTTACAGTGGGAAGATTTTAGCACAATGACTCACACCACCTGGAATCCACCATTACTTTGCTGTAATTTTGGGGTGAAGTTTTCTCTGGATTTATTTGTTAATTTTTATAAAATCATCTTAGTAAGCTCCTACGCTGTTCGATGATGAGTTCCCTGCTGCACTGAAAACACTTTCCGATTAAGCACAGAAGGGTTGTCATAGTAAGTTTTCACAATGGTACTGTGGTACTGTGTGGGTTGCTCATTTTTACAATGTCATTAAAATGTTCCTCCACCATTCTATGGGTGCTGACCATATAAGAGAGGTGTTGCTAATGTTGGGCAATTCTTGGAGACCTGACCAGATCTAAAAATGTTATATCACTCTTGTGCACTGAGCACGTCTCTGGGAAAAGATTGTTGTTGTTTTTTCTGGTGGCAGGCACAGCACTAGTATTTGGTTGCAGCTCCTGCTCTTCTACCAACTGATAGTGATCCAATTCAACTAACAGCATTATATTTTAAATGCAGTGACATGGCTTGGCCCAGAATACAGACAAGTTCTCAAAAGAGATAGGGAGAGATGTAAAATGATATTTGTCAACATTGGCAAAACAGTCCCCGGGAGAGAGAAGTCCGAGTGGGCATTTTTGGGAGTGTGGTGTGGTGCATCAGAAGTCACTGGCAGCAAGAGGGCCATCCACCACGAAGGACCCCAATGCCAGGGCTGGCCCCAATAACCATAGGCTCCTCCCACTAATTCCAGTACACATGTGGCACATTGTGGGCACATATGTTAGGGGAGCTGGCACTGGGCCTCTTTGACTCCAATTTCCACAACATGCTCTTCCCCCGGAGTGGATACGCCGCAGGTTCCTGACTATAGCCAAAACAATGTCGTATTTTTGAGCAATACGCTTGAAGACCTCCAGATGCCTGCCAAAGTCTTACTGGGGAGGAGCCAGCATCTGTTTGTTGTTTTGTGTGGAGCTATCCAGCAATCAGTGAGTGAGCTCAGGGCTCAGTAAGTGGACATGTGTGTAATGTGTTTTACATTCCTGCTCCCTCCAGGGACGGGCCCCAGCCAGCCACATACAGAGGCAATTAGTGAGCATGGATTCCGTTACTTCTCGCTGAAGACAAAGGTTGCTCTCCCTTCTAACACATTACGTGACGCAAGTCATCACTTAATGGGCCGCCAAACCTGACCTAATGTTCATAAATGCGCCATGAAGATAAATCTAAACTGTTCAGGAGAGAACATCATGAAAGATCACGGTTTCCACCTGTAGGCCAGGGCCTATGTTCTCCATGACCCTAAGTCCACCAACATCGGGAATAGTGTGTGAGGGTGCATCATCCTGTTTCTACCAGATGAACAGCGTCTCAGGGGTCGTTCCAAAATATCCCATACGCGTTTGTGTGAGGGGAATGGGATGGTTTAGATCAGGTAATGACCGTTTGATGCTTCTCAACAATTTGCTTTCCCAACAATTTGCCGCACGCCTTCGGCGCACACCCTGCCCCAGCCCGGCGTCAGAAAATGTTAGGAGGTATGGCGGCGTGAGCATGCCCGTGGAGCCCGGTGAACCAGAGGAGCCAGCAGGAGGCAGCTTACCGCTTTAAGGTAACCGCCTCCAGAATTGCCCGAAAGTAAAACTAATCTCTTATATATTTATAACGCTGGGTGGACAGAGAAGAACCAGCCCACAGTGCCAGACACCCTCTGCCTCCCCATGCTGCCCGGCAAAGACATAGCTACTCCACAGCCACCAGGTGAGCGCAACCCCCCTCCCGTGATTCGCGGCACACACACACCCCACCCCCGCGAACCCCCCTCCCACGATTTGCGGCATCCCCTCCCGCGACCACCCCCCCCCCACACACACACAGACCCCGCTGCCGCTTGCTCCCCCAAGCGGCTCCTGGGGCTGCCTTACAGTAGTTATGCCACTGCCCTAACAGCAGAACTGTGTCGCAAAGCATCAAGCCACAGCTTGCCTACCTCTGATCAGTTACATCTGCCCCCCCTGCAGTGCACATGGTTTTGGCCATCTAAGAAGGATTTCGTCAGAAAGAGTGAATTAGAATAAGGCCCAGTGTAACAGCGGTTACAACAATGGAAGGGGGGGTGTTGTTGATTTTCCACTGCACTGAAGGGGAACATTCCTTAATTTTCCCATCAAATATTTGCAATTTTTGTTACGCTGCCAACGAAGGTCTTTTATCGTATAATATATTAGGTACTTGTGTAGTTTCACGTAGTCAACATAGTGTCAAAATCAGCGTAGTGTTCCCATGGCCAGCGAAGTCAGTACGTTCGTGGCTAGCCGGAGCTTATGTAGTTAGCGTAGTCAGTCAGCATTGTGTCACCACTTATTACATTGTGTCAGTTATGGCTGCAAAACACCCCCACTATCCACGCCAGCCCAAATGTGGTGAGCAGACGCGTAAAACGAGTCTGAAGCGTGGCGAGTGCAGCGAGCCCTGTGCAGGGACGCGTATTACTTGACGTGTATTCCGCGTCCCCTCAAGGGGCTTTCTGCGCTCGCCATATTTCAGGCTCGCTGCGTTCGCCACACTTTATTAAATCAACACCACACCAACGTGGATAGTGGGGGTATGAACAGGTCGGAAGGACGCGTACCGCATCCCGTCGCGGGGCTCGCGCTTCTCAAGCAGATGGAGCGCCTCTCCGCATTCGCCCACATGATCACTCTCCGCCGGCGTCCACCAGCGTAGGGGATCTGGCAGTTTCTGGCGCTGTGTGAGAGGCACTCACTGGGCTTGCCGGGGACAGAGCTGCAGCTCGCGGAGACAGTACGGTGGCTACGCTGCCTGACGGGGACACTACGTTGACTACGGAGGGCTTGCCTCGGGGACACTACACTGACTGCGCTAGCCTGCCGTTGGGCTACACCAACAGCGTAACGTAAGGTGCTGCCGTGAAACTACACAAGTACCATATATTATATATATATATATAAAACACCAGTGTGTAAGCCATCTGTACACGAAGTCGGTGTGTCGGTGACCCCGCAGGCGTCTGCCGTTGCGTCCCACTCTCAGTTGCTGCAGAGATGTGTAGGAGCGATCGGCGGATCCTCTGCCAGGAAGTGCTACACAACGCTGCTTCTAGACAATAGACAGATTAGGAATTATTGTCCAGCATGGGTTTATAGCTAAGGAGAGTTACTCGGCCGCTCCCTGCTCACTGGAATATCTTGTTTCCGTGTATAAGAGACGCAGGGTCAGATCCAGCGCAGAAGATTTCCCAGATTTCCCCAGAAAGATGTAGCCGGAATCTGAGATCTTCAGCAAAGTAGTAAGTGGCTGATTTATATATATATATATATATATATATATATATATATATATATATATATATATATTCGTTAGTGCGAGGGGGGCGATTTGGACTCTGAGGGCGAGATGTACTAAGCCTTCAAAAGTGATAAGATGGAGAGTGATAAACCACCAACCAATCAGCCCCTAACTGGTACTTGTCAACACATCCCATGACATGGTAGTTAGGAGCTGATTGGCTGGTGATTTATCAATTTTCAAGGCTTAGTACATCTGGCCCGGAATGAGTTGGATACAGGATCTTCGAATGATTTTTCAAGCGCTCGCAAATCACCTCTCCCAAGACACCTCTCCCACACCCCCCGCCCACACGCTTAACTGACTATGCACATGTGTAGAAGTACGCCCCGGTGCAGTAGCACCGGGACGAAAGGGGCAGTGCTGCCGCCGGGTGGCGCCGCCCCCTGCAGCCAGGACCAGTGTACTCGTGCGGTCACTGGCCCTGCTGCTGGTTGGCGCCTGCTTCCTGGCCTGGGGTGGCCTGGCGCCACCCCAGGGAGCCGGAAGCAGACCCTCCAGTGACGCCGGGTGTGGGGGCAGCGGCGAGCCTTCGCCGCTGACCTCCACGAACAAAGGAAATTCAAATACGGCGCCAAAGGAGAGCCAATCATGGCTCTCGCTCTGGCGCCCAATGGGAAGCGGCGGCGGCGAGCCAATCCGGGCTCGCCACGTCACGAGCCCCGCCCCCGGGTGCTGGTTTGAACTAACCAGCGCCGGGAGCGGGGAAGGGAGTTCGGCGACGGAGGACGAAGAGAGAGGAGAGCGCTGGACGGAGAGAGGACTGCCGCCGGAAGCCCCGGGAGGCGGCAGCTGTGTGCGCAGGACTGCTACACGCTGCCGCCCGCCGGGCGAAGGACACAGTGCCGGGGACAGCCGGCGAAGACGGAAGAAGCCCGGGTGCGGCGGGGTGCAACGCAAAAGAGCTTGCCCCGGCCCCCGCTGCCCCGGTGAAGACTGCAGGAAGCCCGGAGGTGGTGGGAAGCATCCCACCTCCGGCGAAGACGGACCACCCTCGTGGCTGGACCAGGCTTGGTCCAGCGGAAGGCCCTAGGATGGGTAAGTCCACATGCGGGTCCCCTCCCTAGACCACCAGGTGTTCGGGCAAAAGGCCCGTGGGCCCAATTCAGGCATCAGGCCTGCGGGACCATAGTCGGGCTCTAGGCCCGTGGGGACCTCAGGTGTGTGCGTTGGGCATTAGGCCCCTTTGTGCGTTGTTGGGCATTAGGCCCCTTGTGTGTGTCGGGCATTAGGCCCAGTGGTGCCTTGGGCTTTAGGCCCCCATATAGTCGGCCCACAGGCCCATCTGTGTTACTGGGCACCAGGCCCATCTGTGTTACTGGGCACCAGGCCCATCTGTATTGCAGGGCGCAAGGCCCTGGTTGTGTAAGAGGCCCAGACCCTGCTAGGGCTGAGGCCTCTCCGTAGCAGTAGCAGGCCTGTATCGACAGGCCGCGAATTCCGGTATCGCCACAAGGGTTATTGTGGTAAGGCTGGGAGCAGCCAGAGGGAGGTAGGCCCTCGCTAGGTGTTGGTGCAGTGTTGTCTCGTTACATTGTACTGTTTTAGTTGACACCGTGTACTGTATGCTGTACTTGGGTTCACCAATCGTGGCCCTGTGCAGATTGTGTTCTTTCACAGGTTGCACGGGTGTTAGGCGCCAGGTTGCGTGGCGCTAGGCCGTGGCATCGGGAGATCCGGCGCTAGGTCACAGGTTGCGCGACGCTAGGCTGTGGCATCTAAGGATCCAGCGCTAGGTTGCGAGTTACGTAAGACGGCGTCAGGCCGCAGGGTGCGCGGGCGTTAAGCCGCAGGCGCGTTGGTGTATTGCCCTGCCCTAGGGAGCAGGAGGTTACATGAGTTCATTTTCAGGTGCCGGTATCCGCATTGGAAGCGTGACGGCGGACCAGTAAACGACTGGTGAGTAGAGATTGTATTGAATCTGTTGTCGTGTTGTTTGTGCTCCTTCCCCTCCCCGGAGCGTTCCCCCACCCCAGTTACACCTGCCATGTTCCACAAGCGGGTGTAACCATTCTGAGGCCAATAGTGCCTGTGATGAGCATCCCCTCCCCCCCTTAAGGGGTTTCCCCCCCTTAAGGGGTTTTTCCCCCCTTTGTTTACCCTACAGGCGCAGTCGCTTCCGGAAACTAGTGGAGCAAGAGGAAGGTACCGGGACCGTCGCAGGCCCGAAGGTGAGAGGCGGAGCGCAGCGAGGTGAGTATGCGCAGCGAGTGGTGCGCGACGGGCCCCGCCCCAGGCCGCCCACATTTGCGCAGTCACAGAACTTTGTTCCCCTGCACAAACATGCAGGGGGAGCCGAATGAACCTGAATAAGGCCCCTAGAACTAAATGGCTATGGATTGTCCCCCTAGCCCCAGGCGACATGGGCTGTAACCCCTTGCACATCAGCCATAGGATCCATCATCCAGCAGGGATGCAGGAATGATGATTGGGAATATTTAATAATCACTGCCAGAGTATATCTTATGCCGGGGCGGCAACGTGGGACTACACTGCCCAGCATGCCCTAACAGCAGATCTGTGTCCCACAGCATCTGGAGAGCCACAGCTTGCCTACCTCTGATCAGTGCCATTACAAAGCTAAATATGTGGGTCTGTTATACCACGTGTCCGATATGATCTGTAACAGTATTTACATATTATTATCACCCGGAACGTGCAGTGTGTACACGCAATTGCGCACTCCCGTGGGACATTAACCATATCTTAAGAAGATATCGTTAACAATGCCAGGATGCCAAATGCAGCATGGCATGGTATACTGTACCACTTCACCGTGAAGGCACGTATGGTAGCACAGTATGCCCAGGGCAGCCGAGAGGTATGCCGTGCCACGGTAAATTGTTGGAGGCGTGGCCTCAGCGTGGGAGGTGTGGATGAGCTCTCACTGACAGCGTGAGAGCTCATCCACACCTCCCGCGCTGAGGCCACGCCTGCTGTCAGCACAGCACATGCTGTAGGTGTGTGTTGCTTCTGCCCAGAAGAGGGGAGGAGGTCGGACCAGGGCCCCAGTCGGGCCCCTCCAGCAATCCCAGGCCCGGGTAATTTGTACCCGCCCCCCCCCCCCCTCCTGGCTGCCCTGAGTATGCCAGCCGATGGGCCAACTGGGACCGTATCGTTCTGATGTTGTGTACCCGACCTTAAGGTGCCCACACACAAGAAAGATCTGCGATCTTAAGATGTGCGCATAAATTAGCCTTGAAATCTTCTGTCCGTCCTGGACAAAAGATTTAAGGCAAGCGCACATCTTTACCAAAGATTTATCTTACGTACGTATGTGCGTTCCTATGGATCTTTTGTTAAATCTTATTTATGATTATCGGTAAAAATTGGTCGTTTTTTTAGGCCGATCGGTCGGTCAGCCAAAAAATTGTTCTAGTTTGTGGGCACCTTACAATTCCTCCGCTCCTGGTCCTCTTCCCTCCTCGGGCCCATATACATTAACTTCTGCAACAACGTGCAGTTTGCTCTAACCCGTGAGGTCCGCCTTCACTCGTCCTTGTGTGCAACTTACACACAAGCCCTAATTGTGCATTCAAAGCAGCCAAATATTGCACCAATCCTATATAATAAAGGCTAACACTGCCCCTCACCTTTATGGGGGGGGATCCAAGTGTCATGCTTGCCGGCGGTCGCTAGGTGAAGCCTCACAGACCAAGTCAAGTGTTGCTCGGTTCGGGCGTGCCCTGACATTACTGTTACGTTGTTCCGACATTTTTGACGGACTGGTAACTAGCGTTGTGTACATGATGGAGGCAAGGCACATTCTACTTATAAACTGGAATGAGGTGGTAGGCGCAGGGCATGTCGGCATTAGAATGCCGACCCAGATGTGCTTTCTCAACTCCGGTTGCAGAAGTTTGTGGTAGTTAGTGATATAATAAACAGGTTGTGGAGACTTCAGTGCAGCACGTGTGAGCAGGAGACACTGCAGGCATCTCTAAGGTCCCAGATCATGATGCAGGCGGAGGGCTGAGGCTCCTGGGCGCACACACAGCAGCAGATACAGTGGGAGGGGAAGAGGAGAACTTACAATGAGCTTAGAGGAACCTTCCTCCCTCACTCTGCTCCTGGCGTCTCCAGCACCGCAGGGCACAGCAGTCCGTGCCAGCTCTCAGGTATGTGCTAATGACACCCACAGACAGTCCCTGTGTGTCCTTGCTGAGAACTGGGTCCCTTTTAGGCTGTAATCTTGGTGAATGAGTATTGGGGGCACAATGTTACAGTATATCATCTATTATATACTGGGGGGATAAAGACTGCTGGGTCCCCCCCAGCCTGGACCAGGAATAATCTAAAATGAAG
The DNA here is from genome assembly GCF_055691185.1 of Crinia signifera. Classification (NCBI taxonomy): domain Eukaryota; kingdom Metazoa; phylum Chordata; class Amphibia; order Anura; family Myobatrachidae; genus Crinia; species Crinia signifera. The sequence goes on from NC_139225.1 coordinate 16,038,551, forward strand.
GCCCAGGAATTTACCCTTGCAGCGTGCATGATGGGCACACATACATGCGCCACCGCTGCTTGGAGGCGGAAAGCGGTTTATGTTCATTTAATGCTACTTGGACTTCACAGACTGAGAGATTATGGAATGACTGCACATGTGTACGACCAGTAGCCCGCACGTACGATGGGAATAGCGACAGAAAATGTGTATGGACCGTAAACGCAAAGCGGCTGGAGGCTGACTGACAGGAAGCCGGCGTCTTGGGCATGGTAACCGGTCGCCTGCAACTTTGTACATCAGAGATCAGGCCTGTATCGAAGCTTGGAGAGAGATAACGTCGAAAGAGATAAAGTACCAGCCAATCAACCCCTAACTGCCATTTTTCAAAACAGCCTGTTACACGGCAGTTGGTTGGTACTTTAAATCTCTCCACTTTATCTCTCCCCAAGATTTGATAACTACCCCCCTAAATGTTAATGAATGGCAGATGAGGAATGTCTCACCCGGTGTATATATCGGGGGTGCGTACAGGGGAGTGGACTGCCAGTGGGCCAGAGGCACTAAGCTTCAAAAGTGATAAAATGGAGAGTGATAAACAACCAGCCAATCAGCTCCTGCCTGACATTTTTCAAACACACTCCTGTCTCCTGCTCATGATAGGTACCATTTTTTTAATGATTTTAAATGTTTGTTTGTGATAATTGATTAATTACTGTGCTAAGTGACCGCCCCATAAACTGATGGACAGGGGTATATAAACCCCCTGGGTGCAGCCACATAAACACCTTGAAAAAGCTCTGCTACAGAGCGAAACGCTTTGGTGGACCTCACAAGTGACTGTTATCTCCAGTTATCTACTGGACAGCTGCTTTATGCCCTGAGAGACCGGACCAGCCTCCAGACCAAATACTGGCATAATTATTTGTAGATTATTCCACTCCAGCAGATGATACACCCATTTGGTGTCAAGGAACAACAGGAGGCTCAATACTCCAGAAAGCCAAGCTGGAACACTCCCCTGCCTTCTAGGTCTTTCCAAACTGAGGCATCACAGTAACGGATCCAAACGGGCTCACAATACCACACCAATCCAGCTGGTCTAATCATATACGGTACGGTATGGGCTCTTTTTTTTCAGTCACTTCCCGTATTTTTATGAGGAACTAAACCCTCCATAATGCAATCTTTCCCTTCCCCCCTATTTTTTTAAAGGAATAAATCTTTTTGCCAGGATTTTCATGTCATAAAATAACTTTTTTTTTTTTTTTTTATATGTGCTGCTAATATATTTTATTATATTCATTAAAACCATTTCTAATATTTTACGAAGCTTATTTCCCTTTTCTTCAGTATTTACTATTTACTAGTCAGTTTGTTTTTCCTTGTGTATTTTTCAAACACAGTCTGTGACATGGCAGGTAGGAGCTGATTGGCTGGCTATTTATCACTCTCCATTTTGTCACTTTTGAAGCTCAGTGCGTCTGGCCCAGTGTCACAGTGTGTCCTTATATGACGGTGCCACTAGATGTATAAATGCAGAATTAGCCGGTGGCACCTACTGCTGGAACTGGTGTATTGTTTGATTCAATAGACTTGAAAAAGGATGAAATGGAATAGTCTTCAACGTATTCGGTAAAGCAGGCTAAAGCTGGCCGATATATCAGCCGCACAAGCCGATATACCGTGAGACCATCGGTATGTATCTATCGGCAGATATATAAGTGCTTCCGGCTGTGAGTACGGTGCGTACCCAGCCTACGTTCTTTGGTGTAGCATAGCTGAGGATTTCTGTGTGAGTGCTGCTGTCTAAATTTACTAATGCTTAAAAGTGAAATGATGTTGCCCTTATCAACCCAATTCTAGATATCATTTCTATATTGCATCCTAGAAAATGATATATAATCTGCATGAGTACTTTACAGTTCCTAGCGTCAGTATATCAGGCTAGTTGTAGTTTGGGAGAACCCGTGGAATCATTCCCACATGGGTGCGTAATGGTGACCTGTTGGAGATCTCAGTCAGACGGTGCCTTGGCTGTTAGTGTAACCAGCTGTAGTGTGAGGGGGTAAGATTGGGTCCTCGTCCGTATACGCCTGTATGTGCCCCCAGCTTTCATGTTGAACAGATGCTGCTAAGAGGCATTACAGGAATGTATTCAGTGAAGGCGAGCCAGATTACCTGGCAAACAGTGAGGAGAGCCATCTGGCAGCCTGCATTTGAGGGGGGAGAAGTATCAAACATTGGAGAGAGATGAAGTTTAGTAGTCATCCAAAAGTAGCCAATCAGCTTTTAGCTGTCATTTCAGAGAAGGTGCTAGATAAATGACAGAAGCTTATTGGTTGTTTTGGTCACTTCCCCACTTTATCACTCTCCAATGCCTGATACATCTCCCCCTATAGACTCAAACCTGTATTTTGTTCTTGTATCCAACTGTAATACCTATCATTTCTGTCAGGGTCCGGAATGGCGCTAGACTCCAAGCAGACATGTCTCCTGGTGCTACTGGTGGTGTCTGTCGTATCAATCGCAATTGCCTTGATTCTCAGTCTGGTGAAGACCTGGGGTGTCCCTCTTCCACCTGGTACTAAGGTAATTCCTATGTGAGGATGGGGGAACAGGCACCAAGCTTTGACTTCAATATCTGGGTTGGGTCTATCTATACTCATATTTACCACATGCTCAGGTTAGGTCAGGTGACACTTATAGCCCGCCGACAACCGTTTCCATGATTAAGCACCACACGGGCGTAATTACAGCGTTGTGAGACAATTAGCCATTTGAATGTGTCCATGTTAATTTCCAGGACCACCAAAAACCATACGGTACCTTGACTCTCGCCAATACAGAACGTATGCAGCCATTTTGTATGATTAACCACATGTACCCTACGAAACAACTAGGCAATTACTAGCCCACTCTCCCAGGTTGGCTTGGGAGGGTCTTGAAAATTGGGTGACCCTCCTGTCCTCCCCCGGTGTTTCTAGAATTGGTACAATGTGCATGGTGCCCGTGGGCCCCTAAATCCAGGGGGCCCATACGGCTCCCACTACACCCAAATTTTGACTTACCTTTTTTTAAATGCCGCTTCAAAGCTGTAGCCATTGTAAAAAAAAAAAAATCACAGGCAAAATGGCTGCCGGTCATGCAGTATGAATTTTGGGTGACATTTAATAGGATGCGATTTTTAGTAAGATTCTGAATTCGCACCTGATCGCATTTTTTCAAATCACAAATTTATTTAAAAGATCGACTATTTAATGGAATGCGAATTTGAAGCTGAAAAATGTGATGTGGTGCGATTTTTAGTCAGGAAAATGTGCGAATTAATGCAGATGCGCCATTTGTGTGTGTGTGGGGGGGGGAGCTGCGTGGCGTCCACCCTCCTGAGCATAACCCTGGGCTCAAAGAACCAGTCCTGGTTTTAGAAATTCAGGGGGAAAAAATCATAGGGGATCCCCAGCACCAGGCTCAAGGGCTGGTTCTGGTTTCCATTATAAGGCAGACAAGTAGGGTCCTCCATATTTTCGGAACCAGGACCGGCCCTTGAGCCTGGCAAGAAGTGTGACTTTTTTTAACACAAATCGGACCCTATTAAATTAGTGGTTTAGGAAAAATGTGTGTTTTTTTTAAATAAAAATCACAAAAGTCAAAATATCTCATCCTAATAAATGTCACCCTTTGTCTCCGGAGCATGGCCGGTGCCATGTTTCTGGAGACCTGCCGCCCATGTGCTGTTGGCTCTGACATGATCCTAGAGTCTACTGCACTGTGAAGAAGAGGGGCCCCCACAGAGTCTGCACACAGGACCCCTCCTCTGTTAAAACTGCCTTGCCCTATCCCCTGGCGAGCCGTCCTAGTTGCTATCTTCTGCTGAGAGACCAGCCAGGAACTCAGCAACTATGACTAGTGACCAGGGCCGGTGCAAGCCCCCCCCTGCCCCAGGCAGATCTCCCATCGCCCGCTTCCTCTCCCCCCCCCCCCCGCCCCGCTCCCCTGGGGGCGGGATTTCAGCACGGCACTACCCTTACATAGCACGGTACATACCGCTCTCCGGGGGGGTGCGTCATACTTGCCTACTTTTGAAAACTAGTTTCAGGGAGATTATAGTTCGTAATGTAATTTTGCACAGTTTCTCATTGAGGGGCGTGTCATGCTCCACCAAAAGGGCGTGTCTAGTTCCATATATGGAGAGATTGTGAAAAGAGATTGTGAACGTGGCACCTAGAAGCGTGGGTGTGTACTGCTACATCTGAGAGGAATCTTTTAAAATGACTTATTTCCAAATGTAGATGAGCCCCAAAGCAGTTAGTAAGAGATAATATACTTGGTAAAGTGCTGGGAAATGGTGCTGATGATTCAATGTAAAAAGGAGCGAACAGCGAATAGCCAGGAGAGACCATAAACTATAAGTCTGGGCTACCAAGGCCATGACGTGCTCCCATTGTCTAGCTGTTATCAGGATGGGGGCAGGGAGGTAGCAGGAACAGTATAGGGGGAAGGAAAGAGAGAAGCAGGTAGTAGGCGCCTCCCCATGGGAGTAGACCCATACTTAAGGACAGAACAGGTATGGAGGAGGATCAGAGAGAGCAAGAGGGCACGCAGTAAGGATTGTCCCACCCACCCACCCTTGGACGAAGAAGGAGCAACATCCAAACAGCATCTAGTTACAACAGAGATAGTCTTAACAGAAACGGAAGTACTGCGGGCCAGCCAAAGTTTGGCGCCAGGAAACGGAGGCACCCCAGAAGAGGGGGTGCAAGATCCAAGGCCTGGCGTCGAGGGGGGCAATTGGGGGGCCCCGGGCGGGTACAGGTTTCAGTTGCGAGAAGGGGCCCCCCTCCCCGGGCGGCTTGATTCAGTTACGTTGGAGGGCTGGTGGACCGCAGTGCTATCTTTGCCACCTAAGCGAGTAAGATTATATTTGTAATCTGATTAATAAATGTGACCTTTAATTCGCCAAAATAAATGACTCAGTTTGATTATTCCATGTGAAGGGAAAAGGAAGGGGCGGTTTCAAGGGTGGGTTTCTTAGTCTGTTAGGGTTAAAAGAATGGCGGGAGCATCAGACGCTCAGAGGTTTAATGTATCTATCTCTCGTTCCTTTTATCCCCAAAAATTTAACAGTGTAATGTGGGCTAGGTGACATGAGGGAGATTGCTACACTAATGAGGGAGAGAGGGAGATTGCTGCTATGTCAGGGAGTCTCCTACAGAATGCAGCAGGGGAGGTAACTATGATGTAACAGTGTAATGTGTGCTAGGTGACATAAGGGAGATTGCTAGACTAATGAGGGAGGGAGGGAGATTGCTGCTATTTCAGGGAGTCTCCTGTAGAATGCAGGAGGGTAGGCAACTATGGGGTGCGTGCCGCACAGGGATTGCGGGAGGGGGGATTGCCAGGGGGTGCCGCACGGGGATTGTTGCCAATCACTAGCTGGGGGAGCTGGCGGCTGCCGCCAGCCGATATTAATCCTTGCCGCTGATGACCAGCGGGTGGTGGGGGGACACATAACACTCACTCACCTGCTCCCTGACCCTGCTGGGATGAGTTCCGGTGCTCTCCTTGGCGGCTCAGTACCACCCTTCAGTGGCCGGTGCCCTAGGCAAATGCCTAATGCTGCCTAGTGGTTGCGCCCTGCTAGGGACTAATCACCATGAATGAGACGAAAAGTACCTCATGCCTCAGTAATATCATCGATCAATAGTAATTTGATAAGCAGCTGTATAAGGTAAATTATTGGAGACCCATCCTTCACAATCTATCAAGATCCTACACCACAGGGGTGATGTATCAAGGCGTGGAGAAAGCAGGGAAGTTGTGCCAAGCAGTCAATCAGCTTCCATCATTTCACAGACTGGGCTAGATAAATGACAGAAGCGGATTGGTTGGTTTGGGCAACGTTTGCACTTTAGCTCTCTCCAAGGACTGATACATCGCTCGCTGTCTTTACCCTTTGATGCCATTCGTTCGGAGCAGCTGGCACTCTGACACACAATCCTGTGGTTTTGCAGAACATGGCACATGAAGTAACATACAGAAGTGCTGCACACGCCAGCTAACATGGATTATGCAAATGTCAGCCGCTTTCAGTTCCCTACAGATAACAGGTTGTGTAATACCACATCTAGCGCTGTGCCGGCCGCTCATCCAAACAATGAAACCCAATAGATGCATTATTTGTACTTAATCATAGTGCACAGTGCAAAGGCTCCAGTGACACGTGCACCTTGTCTTGCACAAGTGCAGCCAGCATTGCACAGAAAGATTATGCATATGTAAAAACTTACTTTGACAGGCCAAATTACTCCTTTGTGTGCTAAAAGATGTCATAATAGAAAGTGAAAGCAATTTTTGCAGGGAAACTCGTCTGTTTCAAACTTGCTGTATATGGAGAGAAAGGGAGCTGTGAAGACAGAGATTGGAGGTAGGAGCAGATAGGGACTTTGGGTGTAGTGGAGAGTTTGTGGGCTAAAAAAATGCCACAGCTAAAAGTAAAGGAAAAACTGTCACAGCTCACAGTGAAAGTACATTGCAGAAGTCGTCATTTTGGCAGAGACTTTAACTAGTACAGGGTATAAACGACCCTCAGAGACGACGCTGATGACTGATGTCGGCACACATGAAATCTTCCTGCCCATTAAAATAGACCTTTCAGTACCGGATCTGGGCTGTAGTTATATTGGGGTGTCTATGGTAATATGATGCCTCCATGTATATGTGTCTTTCTGTGTTTCTCAGTACGGGATGGTGTTTGACGCTGGCTCCTCCCACACCTCGCTCTTCATCTACCAATGGCCCACGGACAAGGAGAATAACACGGGTATTGTCAGCCAGACCCATGTGTGCGACGTACAGGGTAAGTATGGACGTTCTCACGCCTTTATTGCAGTAACAGTGTCTGAGTGTGTGATGGTGTCGGAGGGAGGCCTAATGCCGGCTCATCAAACATTGGCCGAAGGGGCTAAAGCAATATTCAGTATTCAGAACATAGCTTATCACTTTTTGGGGCAATAAGAAATTAAGGTTCACCCATGCTTGTTGCTAGGGGTTTCTTGCTGGTCGATAGGGGTTTCCTGCTCATTGCTATGGGTTTCACTCTTGTTGCCAAGGCTTTCATGCTCGTTGCCTATGGTTCATGCTCATTGGCAGGGTTAAATGCTCATTTCCAGGGGTTTCTTGTTTGTTGCCAGGAGTTTCATGCGCATTGTCAGGGGTTACTTGCTCATTGCTATGGGTTTCACGCTTGTTACCAAGGCTTTCATGCTCATTGGCAGGGGTTTCTTGCTTTTTTTCCAAGAGTTTCATGCTCATTGCCAGGAGTTACATGTGCATTGCCAGGGGCTTCTTGCTCGTTGCCCGGAGTATTATGCTCATTGCTATGGGGTTTATGCTCGTTGACATGGGTTTCTTGCTTGTTACCAGGGGTTTCATGCTCATTGGCAGGGGTTTCTTGCTTGTTACCAGGGGTTTCTTGTTCATTGGCAGGGGTTTCTTGCTTGTTGCCAGTAGTTTCATGCTCATTGCCAGGGGTTACACGCTCATTGCCAGGGGTTTCTTGCTCGTTGCCAGGAGTTTCATGCTCATTGCCAGGGGTTTCCTGCTTGTTGCCAGGAGTTTCATGCTTATTGCCAGGGGTTTCTTGCTTGTTGCCAGGAGTTTCATGCTCATTGCCATGGGTTTCACGCTTGTTGCCAGGGTGACATGCTCATTGCCAGGAATTACACGCTCATTGCCAGGGGTTTCTTGTTTGTTGCCAGGAGTTTCATGCTCATTGCTATGGGTTTCATGCTTGTTGCCAAGGGTTTCTTGCTCACTGCCAGGGATATCTTGCTTGTTGCCAGGGGTTTCTTGCATGTTACCAGGGGTTACCGTTACATGCTCATTGACAGGGGTTCATGCTCCCCTGGTGCACTGCTTTCCCAGGTAATCCTATAGGCACTTCCCTGTGCCCCCATGCCACCACTTGGTCTGCGGTGGTATTGCTACTTCACTTCCATAATTGGTGCAGTGTGCGCATGCGGGGCCCCCAGAGTCCCAGGGGTCCAGACCCCACACCCAATTTTTCAATACTTACCCTCCGGAGTCCCGCATAGGGAGCACTGCAGAAACCACCAGGAAAATGGCGTTCGGCACATTCCCACAGGAGAATCACTGAGTAAAAAGAGCATCGGCCATTTTCATGGAGACCTGTGCACATGTACTGGACACTGGCTCAGCTTTAGTGGCCCGAGTGTATTGCTCTGCAGGGTAGAGAGGAGGGGTCCCGGATGCCCACTTCACATTGACCTCCCCCCGCTCTTGATTCACCACTGGACACATGGCTTCTCCTGGTGTAAATGAATGAATTTAGGCCGGTTCTCCTGTTACTATGGGTTACCTCATGAATGTAATTTTTCACTGACTGCGTCCTGCATTTTCTGCATCTGCTTTCAGCAAGTAATTGGCAGCCGTCATGCCCAGAACTCCCCACCCGCTGCTATTACTGTGACCCTGTCTCATATTTCCATATAAACATCTGGTTTTCCCACATACAATAGTCTCCAGCCCAGTAATATAAGGACCAGACGTCAGCCCTGACGGAGAGAAGTAATAAGCACCGTATGGCGGCCTCCCCCACTCCGTCCTGTTACTATATCCCCAGTGTGTGGACTTCTCATGTCTCTATCTGGACATAGGGAGCGGTGATCCCAGTCACACCTGCATTAACCCTTCCCTGCTTGTAACTCTCTGTATTCAGAACTTTCTCACATGTTCAGTAAGTCCCAAGTAAAAATTATTACTTCATACATACGGATGAGTGTTGGTAGGGATGCCGATGTTCAGAATACCGATGCCAGCATCCCGATGGAGGGAATCCCAAAAAGGGGCAGGTAAGTATACCTAGCGCCCCCTCTACACCGCTGACCCCCCCCCCCCCTTCCCCCCACGCAGCCTAACCTAATCATCCATCACAACAGCCTAACCTAAAACCTCCCTAACACCAACCCCCAATCTAACACTACTGCTGCTTGCACACTTACGTTCGTGTTGGCGATGCCGGAAGTCAGGATCCTGTCACCATCACCCTAATCCATATTGGTATTTCGGCGCTGGTCTCCTGGCGGTAGTATAAAGCCAGTATCACATTCTGCTATATATTTTACAAGGGTTAATGATTGATTGTTATTATAACTGTACTTTTATACAGGTCCCGGGATTTCCAGCTACGCCAGTGACCCCCCGGCAGCCGGCAAATCTCTGGTTCCCTGTCTGGAGGAAGCAATGTCTATTATACCACGGGAAAGGCAGAGAGGGGCCCCGGCATACCTTGGAGCCACAGCTGGGATGAGACTGCTGGAGTAAGGGCCGGCTAGGGTCCACTAATGACGTAACAGTGTTGTGGGTGCCAATAATATCACAGCAACAAGGTCTGGGAATAGAACATCCTTATTTACATGAACCGATAAGGTCAGCACTGGGATTCCTAGCTACACTGTACAAAGCAAGATACAGACTCTGACAAAAAAACAATGAGAAGTTCTGGGTCCATGCCAGAGACCAGGCCTAGACTTAAGCAAAGCAAAGGCACAATTTAGCAGTGCACAGAGCAGACAGAGCTCAGAGGAGCACTCCAAAGCCTCTCTGCTCACATCACATGTGCCTTGTGACTGTGGTTGCCATGGTAGTCCGCATCACTGTGAAGAGTAATAAATCGTTATATAACAAAGCAAATAAAAAAAAAAACAAGAAAAAAGATTAAATACAAAGGCTAAAATGTAATAGGTTGCAAGTTTTCGGTGAGTTATAATAACTCCCCCCCAACATAGTGGGAGCTCAAATGTCGAGTTCAGGGGTCAAACGTCCAACGTATCAAACTTAATACCAAGCGAGCTTGCGGTTAAATGGCAAAATACTGATGGGCCCTAATTATTTAAGGATTTTATTACTAGTGGGTTATATTATTTTAAAATAAAAAAATTATGTTAATTTGGGCCATGTTAATTATTTAATTATAGTATCGGTTATATAAAAAATATTTGTGGAACTACAAGTAAAATCATGGATGTTTAATGTGTTTTTTTGACCATATGAAGAAACCGGAGTCCCCAGTGTAACCCAGTAACACCGGTGACATCAGAAGTCACTAGAGTGGTGACATCACCGCTCACCATGAGGATATGGTACTACACACACTATAAAGTCTGTTTATGCTGCATTCGCACCTGTCTCCTGTGTTGCAGCCTGGAGAACAAGTCCGCATCAAACTTGGTTCTTGCCGAAGTATCAAAGACCATAAGCAGTTACCCGATCGATTTCCGGGGTGCTCGGATTATTACTGGCAAAGAAGAGGGCTCCTACGGCTGGATAACTATCAATTATCTCCTGGAGTCTTTTATGAAGGTAGGCTTTGTACTGTTGTGGTGACGTGTTTGTGTGTGTGGGCCTTATTCTGGTTCACAGGCAGCGCTGCGTGTGATTTAAAGCCCAGCGCTGGGCATTCCCATCGCCCCACGGCCCCCACCCGCACTGTTGTGTGCGAGCGACCAGCGAATGCACATGCGCAGAAATGCATATGCGCTAAAGAAAAACATCGGTCCACTGTGCGAACGTGCAGACACAGAACCAACCAGAATAACCTCCGTGTGTGTGTTCCATTGCTTTTACACAAATGAATGTTCTGAACACCTAATATTTGCATATGTATTATTGAACCAGGTAGTACGTTAAAGTATTTAAAGCGTCTGTCACAGTGATAGATTTCTACCACATCTAGGGGCACAGGGGCTGGGTTCTCTCTCCAAGGGCCAGATTCTCTAAGCTTCAAAAGTGATAAACAGCCAGCCAATCAGCTCCTGTCTGACATTTTTCAAACACAGTCTGTGGCATGGCAGGTAGGAGCTGATTGGCTGGCTGTTTATCACTCTCCATTTTATCACTTTTGAAGCTTAGAGAATCTGGCCCCAAACCTTAACAATCTCCTCCATAGTCCTTTTGGCTCCCTCCTAGGACCAGCCAGTGGCACCAATAAAGATTGGGAGGGGGTACTAATTATATCTGTACATGAGAGCATCCCAGGGATGCAGATTATCAATGAACTGTGGATGCGTATGGGCTGTAATGCATGTGCATGATGCCCGACTGCGATCAAGTCCTGCAACATTTTCTGTTCACTGACCGTACACAAGGTGACTGACATGCAGTGAGCCTGTGAGGGTGGGAACCGGCCGCCTAATGGGAGTGCCAAGAACACCGCTGGGTGTGCCAAATAAAAACCGCTGGGAGTGCCAGGGAAGACGCAGGCATGCCTGTGCCTGTTAGGGGAGGGTGTGTGATGTCATCAGCAGGCGGGATACACCTGTTAGAGGAGGGTGTGTGATGTCATCAGCAGGCGGGATACACCTGTTAGGGGAGGGTGTGTGATGTCATCAGCAGGCCGGATAGGCCTGTTAGCAGAGGGTGTGTGATCATTAGTAGGCCGGATACGCTTGTTAGGGGAGGGTGTGTGATGTCATCAGCAGGACAGATACGCCTGTTAGGGGAGGGTGTGTGATGTCATCAGCAGGCCGGATATGCCTGTTAGGCGAGGGTGTGTAATGTCATCAGCAGCCTGGATACACCTGTTAGGGGAGGGTGTGTGATGTCATCAGCAGGGCGGATACACCTGTTAGGGGAGGGTGTGTGATGTCATCAGCAGGGCGGATACACCTGTTAGGGGAGTGTGTGGGATGTCATCAGCAGGGCGGATACACCTGTTAGGGGAGGGTGTGTGATGTCATCAGCAGGCCGGATACGCCCATATTCATCACAGCCGCTGGGTAAGTCCTGGGCTACATCCTGCGATGACTGGTGCCCAGTGTAACAATCATTCGATGGTGAGCCTGTTACGATGGAAATTGGACATATTCTCACAGATGCGGACAGATGTGCACCCGTATGCATCCATTCGCACCGTGCGCACAATTATTAGCAAGGCGGGATTTCCCTGGAGCAGAGCAGATTCTTAACTGAATGCAATCCGTTGTTCCTGGTAGTAGCAGAGGCAGGAGGGACAGAGATAAGATATCAGGGACTGCCGGCCTTACAGATGTACTTATCAGTGGCCATGGTCTGTACATGGGCCGTGCGCTTCCTGAGCTCCGAGCCATAAGGCGCGGGGATACAGCCAGATATAACCATTATATATGTCACCATTCTCTGTACTTCCTCATTGGACCTTATTCTGGTATTCGCAGCCTTGCGAGTCCACCAGACGCTGCTCTGCGAATGCCGAGTCACCCGTCATTATACCCTTTAACATGACCCATTCCATTAGGTACAAAATGCTCTGTTTCTGGACTTCCTTACCAGTGACAGAGGTGGGGTGCAGCACAGTCCAATATTCAAATAGGGGAGCCCCACCTACTGCCACCTCAAACATCACTGTCCTGGACTCACTGGCAGTTGGTGTGACCCCCCTCTTTGAATTTTGGACTGTGCTGCAGCCCCACCTCTGTAACTGCCACTGGCAGGGAAGTCCAGGAACAGAGCATTTTGTACCTAATGGAATGGGTCATGTTGGAGGGTATGCATCTTTCAATGTTCGCCGACCTTCGAAAGGTGTGGTGCGTGCACGACTTTCAGGTGACTCAGATAAGCGTACACATTCGGGAGGAAGTGGGCGGGCAGCTGACATCCGGTGATGTCATCTGCCTGCCCACGTCACCAGGCGATTTCCATGGGAGCGCCCAGCATTTTCATGGAAATGAGCCCCCCAGCCCACCGCCCCACGCCCCCCACCCGCATTCAGTCTGTTCGACATGGCCGCATGCCCCCAGCACATAGATATGCACAGGAATGTACATGCACTTTCACAGTTCACGAACATCAATCTCACATTCGAATGCGAGTGAAGAGAACAGAATAACCCCCATTGCCTTCTCGTATGTATGACGCCGTAGCTGACACTGTTTCCAATGAATGCATGTGACGTGTAACACAGGGACAACCGTCCTCTTCCAACATGTAACCAATCTCTTCCCAGTATTCCTTCAGCGGTAAATGGGTGCGGCCCATCTCGTCCAGAATATTCGGCGCCCTGGACCTCGGAGGAGCCTCCACCCAGATCAGCTTCATCCCACATGTGACCATCGAGGACGAGAAAGAGAAGGCGGATTTCCGACTCTACGGCTTCCCCTATAGCATCTATACCCACAGCTTCCTGTGCTACGGCCAGAACCAGGCGCTGAAACAGATGTTGGTGAAAGCCGTACAGGTGCGCAGACAGGGAACGTGACCTCCCAAGCGCTCAGTGTCACTGCTGGTGATAGCGTTAATGGTGGGGGCTGGCCGGGGAGTCCGGAGAGTTAGTGGCAGCAGTGATAGCACCGTGGGTTGGGATCATTCGGTCTACAGCATGATGGTCGACAGTCATTAGGTCAACATGGGGAAAGGTCGACATGGTTCTAGGTCGAAAGGTCATTAGTTCGACAATGTCTATATCGACTGTCAAAAGGTCGACATGGGGGTTTTCACAGTTTTTTTTTACCTGAATGTCAACACAGTCGACATGGACACAGTTTCAAGTGCACCGCATCCCCTCGCTGCGCTCGGCACACTATTTTATTCTCCCACCACGCCCTAGTGGATGGTAGGGCATGAAATACCGCCTGTCGGCACGTCGCCTCAAAAAACAGTGAAAAACCTCATGTCGACCTTTTGACTGTCGACCTAGACATTGTCAAACTAATGACCTGGTGAACTAACAACATGTCGAACTAATGACGTTTCGACCTAGAACCATGTTGACCTTTTCCTATGTTGACCTAGACCCATATTGACCTTTTTCCATGTCGACCTAATGGTGTCGACCTAATGACTGTTGACCATCATGCTGTAGACCAAATGACCGCATCCCGTTTCTCTTTCTTACAGGGAAAGGACCTCACTAAACCCATAACCATTCCATGCTATCCGAGTGGATACCAGGACACCATCTCTGCGCAGTTTCTGTATGACAGTCCCTGCACCGCCCCTTCCGCCCCACCAACGCCACAAACCCAAGAGCTCACCCTTACCGGGACCGGCAGTGCCAGCGAATGCTATACCCTTCTCAGAACCATCTTTAATTTCACTGCCTGTGCGGGGGACTCTGTCTGCTCGTTTGATGGCGTTTACCAGCCGCCTGTTGTTGGCAACTTTTTTGTGAGTCACTTTAGAAGTTTTTTAGTGAATGAGCCCCTTTGCGTAGTCCCGGCCGCAGGTGTGACTGTTGTGTTTTACCTTCCCTCCAGGCCTTTTCTGCTTTCTTTTATATATTTGACTTTCTCAACTTGACATCTGGACAAACTTTGCCGACGGTGAAAAGCGCGATTCAGACATTCTGCGCACGAGACTGGAACGAGGTACGTTGGATATCCAGGGTATAGCTGACATATGATGCACAGCACAGCCGTAGCTGACATATGATGCACTGCACAGCCGTAGCTGACATATGATGCACTGCACAGCCGTAGCTGACATATGATGCACTGCACAGCCGTAGCTGACATATGATGCACTGCACAGCCGTAGCTGACATATGATGCACTGCACAGTTGTAGCTGACATATGATGCACTGCACAGCTGTAGGTGACATATGATACACTGCACAGCCATAGCTGACATATGATGCACTGCACAGCCATAGCTGACATATGATGCACTGCGCAGCCTAGCTGACATACGATGCACTGCGCAGCCGTAGCTAACATATGATGCACTGCACAGCCCTGGCTGACCTATGATGCACTGCACAGCCGTAGCTGACATATGATGCACTGCACAGCCGAAACTGACATATGATGCACTGCACAGTTGTAGCTGACCTATGATGCACTGCACAGCTGTAGGTGACATATGATGCACTGCACAGCTGTAGGTGACATATGATGCACTGCACAGTTGTAGCTGACATATGATGCACTGCACAGTCATAGCTGACATATGATGCACTGAGCAGCCGTAGCTAACATATGATGCACTGCACAGCCCTGGCTGACATATGAGACACTGCGCAGTCGTATCTGACATATGATGCACTGTACGCCATAGCTGACATATGATGCACTGCACAGCCGTAGCTGACATATGATGCACTGCGCAGCCATAGCTGACATATGATGCACTGTATGCCGTAGCTGATATATGATACACTGCGCAGTCGTAGCTGACATATGATGCACTGCGCAGCCATAGCTGACATTTGATGCACTGCGTAGCTGTAGCTGACATATGATACGATGCAGAGCCGTAGCTGACATATGATGCACTGCGCAGCCGTAGCTGACATATGATGCACTGCACAGCCGTAGCTGACATATGATGCACTGCGCAGCCGTAGCTGACATATGATGCACTGCGCAGCCGTAGCTGACATATGATGCACTGCGCAGCCGTAGCTGACATATGATGCACTGTACGCCATAGCTGACATTTGATGCACCGCGTAGCTGTAGCTGACATTTGATGCACTGCGTAGCTGTAGCTGACATTTGATGCACTGCGTAGCTGTAGCTGACATATGGGATTCAGTATTGAATCCCGGCGGTCGGGATCCCGGCGTTCAGAATCCCGACGCCGGAATCCCGACAGCCGAAATGCCGACAAGGGGGGGACGTGGATCGCCCCCCCCTTGCGGGCTCGCTGCGCTCGCCACGCAGCGGGCCCGGTGCCTCGCTACGCTCGGCACACAAATTTATTCTCCCTCCAGGGGTGTCGTGGACACCCCAGGAGGGAGAATGTGTCGCCATTTCGGCGATTGGGATTCCCGCACGTCCGACCACCCGACTTGGGACCTAGTGGGGCGGCGCGGCGGTGGAGGGAGCAGGGGGGTCTGGGGACGCTGCGGGGGACACAGGCGGCATAGAGCCGGGCAGGGGGAGCCGGGAGCTGTCAGTATTGAATAAAAAAAAAAGCCCATACAATGAATGGGCGGCCTGTGATTGGCTGAGCGCTCTCTCAGCCAGTCAGCAATTGGCTGAGAGAGCGCTCAGCCAATCACAGGCTGCCCATTCATTGTATAGGCTTTTTTTTCTAGCACTGACAGCTCCCGGCTCCCTCTGCCCGGCTCTATGCCGCCTGTGTCCCCCGCAGCCCCCCCAGCCCCCCCCTGCTCCCACCAGAAGCCCTGCTCTGTACCCCCCCCCCCCCCCTGCTCCCCGGGTTTTTTACATGTGATAAATCGAGACGATTTATCACATGTAAAAAATGGCACATCAAGTGCCAATCTAATCAAGCTCCCCCGGGGAGCAGCCGGGGAAGCTCAGGGGGAAGTCGGGGGCGACTTGTCCTAAGGACAAGTCGCCCTAGTGTATGGGGGCCTTTAGCTGACATATGATGCACTGCACAGCCGTAGCTGACATATGATGCACTGCACATTGTACTTACATTGGAAATATAATTATATCAATATTCCTCTGCAGCTTCAGTCATCTTACCCGAAGGAGAGGGAAGATCGCCTCAAGGATTATTGCGCTAATGCCAATTACATCCTGACGCTGCTGCTGGACGCCTACAAATTCAACGACAGCAACTGGAACACCATCAGATTCATGAAACAGGTGAAAGCACTAAGAATATAAGCCCTGGGGCTCATTCAGACATTGGGGCAGATGTATTAAGCCTTAACAAGAGATAAATTCAAGTGTGATAAGGAGAGATAAACGCCCAGCCAATCAGCTGCTAACTGCTAATGTCACAGGCTGTGTTTAAAAAAAAGTCAGAAAGGAGCTGATTGGCTGGATGTTTATCTCTCCTTATCACCCTTGCATTTATCTCTTGCTAAGGCTTAATACATCTGCCCCAGTATTTCATGCAATCTGGTCTCCGAGTCCCGCATACAATACGGTTGAAAATGTCCCACTCAACATGGCCACCCCCACAGAAGAGACGCTTCTGAATGCTAGAGGAGTCGGTTGCCATTTTGTGAGGGACATTTACAAGACAGGCAGAGGACTCAGAGGCCGGCGAGAACAGTATTACTGGGACCATGGCGGGGGCAGCATGAAACAACCCCTGAGCGTCTCAGATGTTTGGTAAGCTGCGATGTTCACAACCTGAATTAGAGCCTGTTTACTGATGTCCCTCATCTCTTACCGTCCTTTGTACAGGCTGCAGACACCGACATTGGCTGGACACTGGGCTACATGCTGAACCTGACCAACATGATCCCATCCGACTCCCCGACCAGTGTAAATGTACAGAAATTCGATGTCTGGGTGGCCGCCATTTTCTTTATCGTCTTCAGTCTGGCGCTGGGGCTGCTGATGCTGCTTTTATACTTCCGATAAACAAGGGAATTGGATATACCGTATATATACAGAAAATAAACCAGCTACAGACTGACGTATCCATCATCCGGACTCAGGATCCCTCATACCCTGGTGCCCGCCGGCTTCTCCGGTGTAACGGCTGGAAGTCCCTATGGAACAACTAATATGGAGGCCGGAGCACCTCCGGTAGACGGATCCGAGAGCCGGCTCATTCCACATCCTGCTCGCTGCGCCACTTCACAAGGACTACAATTCATCCATGTCTCTTCAATAAAGTTACAGCACTCCTCAATGCCCACACGTGGCCTTCCACCTGCCGTGGAACTACATATCCCAGCATGCCCTGCCACAGGCTTGCTATAAGGGCATGCTGAAACGGTGGCAGGGCATGCTGGTCTGTGTAGTGCCCACAGCAGTTTATAGTGTTGAGCATACGACCAAAGCGTTACTTGAATCTCCAAGCAGTCTGTGAATCGTGTTTATGGACATCGTTATTGATTTATCGGACATCAATAAATAACTGCCCGCTGCTTCCTGTCTCTGTCGCTTTTAAATGGGCAAAATGGACCAGAAGCTAAAACTCGGCAATTATCCAAGATATCTACCGCGGTTCCATCGTAGGACATTCAGGGGGTCGTCAACATTTGTAGGTATCACCGTATCCCCAATACCAGAACGTCCCACAAAATGAATCTCATAAATAGCCTCCTTGCAGATGACATGGCGGAAAATGTGACAATAAGAGCAATGCTAGAATGGCCGGCAGGCGAGCCCCAACACCAGTACGTACCGGCAGCCGAGCCCCAACCCCAGTACGTACCGGCAGCCGAGCCCCAACCCCAGTACGTACCGGCAGCCGAGCCCCAACCCCAGTACGTACCGGCAGCCGAGCCCCAACCCCAGTACGTACCGGCAGCCGAGCCCCAACCCCAGTACGTACCGGCAGCCGAGCCCCAACCCCAGTACGTACCGGCAGCCGAGCCCCAACCCCAGTACGTACCGGCAGCCGAGCCCCAGTACGTACCGGCAGCCGAGCCCCAACCTCAGTACGTACCGGCAGCCGAGCCCTAACCCCAGTAC
This sequence comes from Crinia signifera, assembly GCF_055691185.1. Classification (NCBI taxonomy): domain Eukaryota; kingdom Metazoa; phylum Chordata; class Amphibia; order Anura; family Myobatrachidae; genus Crinia; species Crinia signifera. Next base: position 16,056,881 of record NC_139225.1, read on the forward strand.
GTACCGGCAGCCGAGCCCCAACCCCAGTACGTACCGGTGGGATCTGTTGGGATTCTCCTGTTGGCCTTATGTCAGGATCTGGACTTCATCCCTCAGCACATTGGCCTAACAATAGCACTGCAGCCTAAGCAGTGGCTTGGGGGAGCTGGCGGTGTGGTGGCGCATGGTCTCTGCAGATTCCAATGGGTCTGGCCATCCGTATGGAATGTGCTGAAAGTGTCACCCCAAAAATGGCCACCCCCTTGGAGGCGACAGATGTTAGGGGTCCTACTGGACAGATGGATAGATGCTAGAGGTCCTACTGGGTAGCTACCAGGAAGTTACAGATGCCAGGTAGCGACGTAGATATAGCTCATGGAATATATATGCATTGACCCTGTCAATTTGCATGTAACTCCCTGGCAATTGGCATGTAACTGCCTGGCAATGGGCATTAAACCCCTAGCAATGAGCATGTACCCCCTGTCAATGAGCATGTAACCCCTGTCAATGAGCATGTAACTCCTGTAAACAAGCATTTAACCTCTGGCAATGAGCATGTCACCTCTGGCAATGAGCATGTCACATCTGGCAATGAGCATGTAACTCCTGTCAACAAGCATTTATCCTCTGGCAATGAGCATTTAACCTCTGGCAATGAGCATGTCACCTCTGGCAATGAACATGTCACCTCTGGCAATGAGCATGAAACCCCTGCAACAAGCATGTAACTTCTGTCAACAAGCATTTAACCTCTGGCAATGAGCATGTAACTCCTGTCAACGAGCATGTGACTCCTGTCAGCAAGCATTTAACCTCTGGCAATGAGCATGTCACCTCTGGCAATGAGCATGAAACTCCTGTCAATTAGCATGTAACTCCTGTCAACAAGCATTTAACCTCTGGCAGTGAGCATGTCACCTCTGGCAATGAACATGTCACCTCTGGCAATGAACATGTCACCTCTGGCAATGAGCATGAAACCCCTGAAACAAGCATGTAACTTCGGTCAACAAGCATTTAACCTCTGGTAATGAGCATGTAACTCCTGTCAACGAGCATGTGACTCCAGTCAGCAAGCATTTAACCTCTGGCAATGAGCATGTCACCTCTGGCAATGAGCATGTAACTCCTGTCAACAAGCATTTAACCTCCTGCAATGAGTATGTCACCTCTGGCAATGAGCATGTATCTCCTGTCAAGGAGCATTAAACCCCTGCAATGAGCATGTAACTTCTGGCAACAAGTATTTAAGTACAAAAAGAAAATAATTTAATGGGGGGGCAGAATTTTTTGGGCATGGGGGTGAAAATTTCTAGCTACACCACTATCTCAGCAATCATGTAGTTTTGCATAGATGGCTTAATTAAACCTAGGGACAGATCAAGGGGGGTGGCGACAAGGGTAACCACCCAGGGCCCCCACATACAGAGGGGCCCCCACACAGGGTTAGTTTGGGCCTTCAATTGCATAGCACCTGTTACTGGAATGGGGGCAGCTGCGGCCCTTCTTTTTGCACGTGGGCAGGCTACAGACACTGCAGGTCGACTTCTGCTTTATCAGTGTCATCACTTGGGGAATATTACAAGTAGGCCAGTAGGATAGTCTCAGTTTATCCCTGAAAACTGTAAAGTAGATCAATGATTCCTATTGGGTGTGCCAGGGCAGTAATAACGCATGGCAGTGCCCGCAATCCTTCTTATGTCTCTTTTGTAATAGTATTATGGCCCCTTGCCATCTCCCCCTTCCCAAATTGTCTCGCAACAAACTTTTTTAAATCTCTGCCAGGTGTAGAAAACGATGTGCGGTCTCATAAATATATATAGGATGCGTTGGTTGATTCAGAAACCTGTGGGGACGATAATGAGCCAGAAGATGGCGCTGCATCCCTCCTAGGAATATAGGACCTAGTTCAGCACTGGCCGCTCATCTGAGAAGATGCAGACAGATGTCACCCAAACAGACAGGCCCTTATTCTGATTGACGCGGACTTTACCGCATACTTTCGGATCGCGTCTTTACGGCGTCTGCACATGCGTGGAGAACGCAACGCGCATGTGCCACGCATTGACTCGGTACCAGTTCGGCCAAATCCCGTCCAGAACTGTTCACCGCTATCATTCGGGAAATAGGGGCGTATTATGGGCGTCATGCGGAATGACACATGGGCGTAGTTTCAAAGTGGGCAAAACGGGGCGGAAACATGGGCGGACACGGGGGAGTACACTTATGTTGGGGGGCGTACATTCGGAAACCACTCCGAATGCACGCGATCAAAAAGGGCAGAAATGTGCGGTGTCCACAAGTGTACTATTGCTTTGCGGACACCACTCGTTCATGCGGTAGGCGAACGTACGCCTAATGACTACAACCATTAACACCTGAACCCAATAGAATCTACTCCTTTACTCATTACTCACTAATAGGCCGCTTGTCAGTGCTTTAATTGAAACCATTGCACTTACATTGCTGTAAGGGTTAATGTGTGCAATGCATGTGTTAGGCATGCTTGTAAGGATATATTGGAATCTAATTGATTCCAAGTCCAAATAAGCAGTTTTTTATGAGGATAGGTAATTGAATAAGTGGGTCATGTGATGTATTGCAGAAGATACTTCATAGTGGGTTGTTTGGCGTAAATACTCCGCTTACGTGCGGTAGCACCGCTTGGCTCCCGTTCGGATGCGGTATTCCCGAGCATACTCTGTAATACTCTGTAATACCGTGCCGAATCGGAGTGTTTCTCCCGCACACGCATGCTTTGTATGTCGTCCGTAAACACGCCCTGTTCTTAAAGAGTGAGTCCGTCCGAATGCGGAGGACACGTGGGCGTTTCTACGGACGATGGCCGCATGCGGCAAAACACCGTGGCGTGCTGACCGCTCCGTAAGAATGCGGGAATTTCCGCACAGATCAGAATAAAGGCCACAGAGAAAATGCTGAGCGCAGATCTGTCACTGGGTCACTCATCCCTAACCATTCGCAGATACATTCGCAATTCCCAGAACACAGAAGAGACTTGGCAGCTTGTGCCATTGGGAGTAGTTCTGAGGCTGCAACTAATCTACGGCTGAGACAGCACTGACGCCAGAGACCCACACTTAAAACACCTGAGCGTTAGGTCGACATGGGGAAGGTCGACAGTCGAAAGTTCGACATGGGGTAGTTCACTGTTTTTTGAGACAACGTGCCGACAGTCGACATGGACACTGAAACGTAGCACTGCATCCCCTCTCATGCCTCGCTGCGCTCGGCACACTGTTTTATTCTCCCGCCACGCCCTAGTGGATGGTAGGGCATGAAATACCGCCTGTCGGCACATGTCGGTTAAAAAAAAAAAATGAAACCCCCCCCCCATGTCGACCTTTTGACTGGTTGACCTTCCCCATGTCGAACTAATGCTTGTGTCGACCTAATGACCATGTCGACCTAACCCATGTCGACCAGCAGTCATGTTGACCTTCAGACATGTCGTCCTAGTGGTGTCGACGTAATGCTTGTAGACTAAGGGGCCCATTTATCAAACCATATTTGCGGCTAAATCCCTGAAAACACCCATTTTCGGGGTTTAGCCGCAAATATTAAGTATCCCCTAAATGTATCAAAGGGGGACCGCAGCAGGAATCTCCGATCCCTGCTGCGATCCTCCCTGCAGCGCCGCCGGCCGCATCCCCCGTAGGTTTCTATGGGGGATGCGAAGCTGCCCGATGTATCAACATCGGGCAGCCCGGCATCGCACCCCTGGGCTATCGCCATTCTGATATGTTGATAGCCCATTGTAGTATATGGCTGCGGGATCGTGCGGTCAGAGAGGTCGGCAGGTGTCAGAGCATAACCGCGCATGCGCAGACCTCCCAGCGATGTCACCGCATCGGCATCGCTCTATGTTGATAAATGCGCCCCTTAGTGACCGTATCCCCTTTTTTCAACCACACACAGAAAACTTCCGGTTACCTCAGCCAAACACCGGCTTTCTGTCAGTCAAACTGCGGCCCCATTGTGTTGACGATCCATAGGCAATTTTCACTCCCTATTTCCTGTCAGGCATTAGTAATTCGACATGCGCGTGCAGTTGTTCGATAATGCGAGTATTAATCCATGTTGAATTAGGCCATTAAAGTGGAGCACTACAGGCAATAGAACGGGGTTATATTACACTAATGTACTTATGTTACTGCAACTATTCATCTTCCGAAATCAATGTTTTCTCTCTATAAATGGTTCGTACACAGGAAGCCTGTTTATATCCACGCTTGTTGAACATGGCGGTTCATGCAAACGGATGGCGCCATGACTCGCCGGAGGGTACTCTGTAACCGCGGAGATCAGGAAACGCTGATTTGATCCGACTCTCTAGGACGGCCTCCTTGGTGCGCTGTATATTGTGTAACGTCACACAGCTATTTATATCACCGTCTTACACAATGTGGTAAAACGCTTTTGTCTTCTCTATTGCCACAACAACATGTCGCATTTATAGAACACAAGTTACACACTCATAACACACTTTATATGAATCAGTGTTTCACAAGCCGGAAACTGGTCTGTCTGACACATATCTCAAATTCGGGGGGCGTAGCCAGGCATTTGTGGGCCCCATAGCATACCCCTGTCCCAATGCTTCTAGAAAGACCCCTCTCTGTGGCAGATGTCCATAATAGTGCCCTAGTCCCCTTATTCATATAATGTCAGATTGTAGGGCTGCCAGTACACATTATGCTAAATAGTACCCCAAATTAGCATATGTGCCTCTAGTTTATCTGGTGTCACATTACAATGCCCCACTTCATATTATGCCACAATACAGTGTAATGCCTCCTTTTCATATTATGCCACACTTCAGTGTAATGCCTCCACTTCATATTATGCCACACTACAGTCTAATGCCTCCACTTCATATTATGCCACACTTCAGGGTAATGCCTCCACTTCATATTATGCCACACTACAGTGTAATGCCTCCACTTCATATTATGCCACACTTCAGGGTAATGCCTCCACTTCATAATATGCCACACTACAGTGTAATGCCACCACTTCATATTATGCCACACTACAGTGTAATGCCTCCACTTCATATTATGCCACACTTCAGTATAATGCCTCCAGTTCATATTATGCCACATTACAGTTCCCACATTTCATATTGTGCCACACTATGGGGGGGTTATTCCGGCTGATTCGCAAGGGTGCGAATTTGCAGCCTTGCAGGTCCACCAAACCCCACCTGGTGAATGCCCAGCTACCCCCCCCCCCCCCCCCCCTTGCAGTGTGTGTCCCCACGCACAGGCTGTGAATGGATGTTTAACATACACATCTATTTGCATGTTGCGGGGAACGGCCACATCTTTTGTCACTTACATATGTGTGCACGCTGGGACTGAAATGGGAGGGCATCCGGTGATGTCAGCTGCCCGCCCCCCGCACCCGCGTAGCGGCCTCATTACCATGAGAATGGCTAGCAGGCTAGCATTCTCATGAGAGCGCCCATGGAACGCTGGGTGTTCCCATATGGTGATGGTTCTGCCCGGCGCCACCCCCCCCCCCCCCCCCACGCTTGCCATGTAGGGTGTGTGCAGAATGTTCGCTACGGTTCATGCACCCTGCGTCTGCACATGCGCAGAAATGTGCTTGCCCAGACGCACAACATCGGTCCTCCGTGCGAATGGATCGGAATAAGGTCCGTGCACCCTATAACGCGGTAATTGCGCACTGCTGTTCTTTATGCCCTGAGAAATGCAGAAGAATAAGTTATGTGAACAAAGAGCGACGTCGTACATTAGTAATAACATTACACGGTGCCCGAGAGCGGATTACAGTGCGTCCGGCGGGTGACCAGTTGGAGTGTTTGCCGTAGGACAATTTCCTGCCATGAGTCAGAGGAACACAAAGATCGGGTGAAGTTTAATATGAGAAGAAGCAATAACTTTGTTTGTATCATAATAACATTGTCACAATTCGGCCATTGTTCCAGCCCCGGGTCCTGCACGGGAGCTACAAATGAAAGGATTTAACCCATTGTTGGAAGGACGGCCACAAGTATTATCCAGGTGTAGTGTTACCACCTGCGTCAGCCGGGGTGTATGATGAGGCCCTTCCGTGTAACCTACACCCCTGCACTCCACACCCCATGCACTCTACACCCCCCCGGCACTCTACACCCCATGCACTCCACACCCACCCCTGCACTCTACACCCCATGCACTCTACACCCACCCCCCTGCACTCCACACCCCATGCACTCTACACCCCATGCTCTCTACACACACCCCCCTGCACTCCACACCCCATGCACTCTACACCCACCCCTGCACTCTACACCCACCCCTGCACTCTACACCCCCCTGCACTCTACACCCCCCTGCACTCTACACCCCCCTGCACTCTACACCCCCCTGCACTCCACACCCCCCTGCACTCCACACCCCTGCATTCTGCACTCTATACCTCTGCACTCCACCCCCCTGCACTCTACACCCCACTCCACACCCCTGCACTCCACACCCCCCTGCACTCTACACCCCTGCATACTGCACTCTATACCTCTGCACTCTACACCCCCCTGCACTCTACACACCCCTGCACTCTACACACCCCTGCACTCTACACTCCTACACTCTAAAACCCTGCACTCCACACCCCATTTCGCTAATTTACAGAAAACCATTTGGCTGGGTATTCTCATGCTAATGGTAAGATGACGCGGGGGGCGGGCAGCTGACATCACCCTATTCCCTCAGAATATGTGTGGGGAAAGTAAATGTAAGGGCCATGGAGTAGAGGGGTCAGTGAGGATAACCAGGGTTCCATGTTCCTCGTCTTCGCCATCTCCTCTATGTGGGTAATGGCTGCATTCAAAGAGCTGGAATGACTCCGGAAATGTTGGATCTTTAAACTGTTTTAGGACAGAATAAACAGGGGAACCATTATTACAGTAGGTTGACCACTATTGGTTGACATGCATCAAATCAAGATAGACAACTTGTCGACACTAGCAAAAGATCAACATTGAAAAGATCGACGTGAGTTTTGTAGCGATATTTTCCGTTGCATCTGGAGTGAAGAACTACATTTATTAATGACGTTATTTGTTGAGCCAAGATGAATAATACGCCTGGACTTTGGCTTTGCAGCTACGGATCCTAGTGTGGTATCAGTCCAAGGACAAGCAATTGCCTGTTGTGTGAGTCGGCAGTGCCGGGAGATCGCCATCCGCCATCTATTTGGGCTGAATACTCTTTTTGGTATATAACTTATGCCAATTAGATTTATAGGGGGACCAACACAATATCCTTTACTGGTGCATCTCCTAAGGGGATGCGGTCATTTGGTCTACTGCATTATGGTCGACAGTCATTAGGTCGAATCCATTAGGTCGACATGCTAAAAGGTCGACATGACTCTAGGTCGACATGGGAAAAGGTCGACATGATTCTAGTTCGAAAGGTCATTAGTTCGACAGGTCATTAGTTCGACAAGGTCATTAGTTCGACATTGTCTATGTCGACATTCACAAGGTCGACATGGAGTTTTTCACTGTTTTTTGAGCCAACATGTGCCGACAGGCGGTATTTCATGCCCTACCATCCACTAGGGCGTGGTGGGAGAATAAAATAGTGTGCCGAGCGTAGCGAGGCACCGTGCCCGACGCATAGCGAGCGCAGCGAGCGTTGCGAGGGGATGCAGTGCACTTTAAACTGTGTCCATGTCGACTGTGTTGACATTCAGGTAAAAAAACAGTGAAAAACCCCATGGATTCGACCTAATGACTTTCGACCATAATGCAATAGACCAAATGATCCCAACCCCTCCTAAGCCAGTCCTGGGTAAGTATCTGATGACCAAGTCTGTGTAGAGCAATGGCATCCACGGGTGAAGAGAAAGGCGTGGCTAAACCCTGGGGGCGTGGTCATGTCTGCGCACAAAGCACCTATTGTTTATGTCGACCTTTTGTCCATGTTCGTCCTATTGACTGTCAACTTAGACACTGTCATCCCTATGATTGACACCCTTACAATCCCCATGTACTCCGATTGGGAATGGTAGGGTGTGCAGGACACCTTGCCCAAAGCATGGGGATCCAGTGCACTATTTTGGGGTCCATGTCATGAAATCTACAAAATGACACAAAAAAAAACATGGAAACCTCGGGCGAGATTTAGTGAAGTGCGATTTTTTTTTTTCAAATGTGCGATTTTGCTCAAAATCAATCGCTTCTGAATGTGCAAATTCACGGCAAATAGTGCGATTTTTGCCGCAATTCGCATCCCATTAAGTTGGCGATTTAGGAAAAAAGTGTGAATTCGGCCGTTTTTGCGAAAATAATCGCCAAAATTACAAAATCGCACCCTATTAAATGTCACCCCTCATGTCAACCTTTTAATGTGTCGACAATTTTTGTGTTGACTTTTTGCTTGTTTTGACCTTGTAACTGTTGACCTTTTTTGTCAATCTTCTCACTGTCACCCTAATAAACCACACCTTTTATTTTCCACTGAAGTGGAGCCAAAGTTCAGGATTCCATGAGTAAGCTGCTCTCGCAATACAGGGGGCATCCAGTATAGCCTGAAGTGGAGCCAAGTATAGGATTCCACTGTTCTGTGCATGAGTAAACCGCTTGCGCAATACAGGGGGCATCCAGTATAGCCTGAAGTGGAGCCAAGCATAGGATTCCACTGTTCTGTGCATGAGTAAACTGCTTGCGCAATACAGGGGGCATCCAGTATAGCCTGAAGTGGAGCCAAGGATAGGATTCCACTGTACTGCACATGAGTAAGCCACTTATGCAATGTAGGGGACATCCAGCATCACCTGAAGTGGAGCCAAAGCACAGGATTCCACTGTACTGCACTTGAGTAATCTACTCACGCAATGCAGAGGGCATCCAGTATCGCCAGGTTTGAGCAATTGTTATATCCCAGATTCCAGATGCAGATCATATATTTTTACAATTCTACAGCAGCTGCGACCGACGGGAAGTGTTTATGTCCTGGTCCGGGAAGGGTTTATAGAGGCATTATCTCCCTGGTAGCGATGAGGAAGTCATTTACATGGTGTGTTATACAGCTATGAGTAATACTCTGCGGACGTGTTACTTATGGGTTTGTTTTAATTATTTTCCAGGTAGCGAATGTTCTGCTGAAGCCTTAACGTATAAACCTGGTGGAGATACTAGCACATTATGGTGGGACAGATGTATTAGGCATTACCTCCCTTAAACGGAAGGTGGGAATTTTCGTAGGGAAAATAATGACGTTGAGGCAGTGTGAGAGGGGTGTTGGGGCGGTGCGGTGTGGTGCCTGCTGCCGTCCACTTACCTGGAGCCGCACCCTCTCACCTTCAGGCCGTGCCGAATCACTGTCCTGGAAACTCCGGCACCCAGACACGAACACCTAGGAGGAAGGAGAGTAGGTGAGAGCTGTTCCTCCTGGTTGAAGACCGATGCGCCCTTCGTCCCGCGACGCCGCTACAGAGGCACCCTCCGGGCTCCGGGAAACATCATCATTCACACTCGGACTCAGAGCCCGGGGTGTCACCTATTGGCACTCATGCACCTAGGTGAGGCCACGTACGCCCTGGATTGAGGAAGGAAAGGAGACTGGCAGGCACAAACACACACAGATGGACAGAGAAGATGACACTCACCATCACCAATCTTGTTCCTTCTCCTTAACGCCCCATACAGGTCCCTGTAAGGGGACAAAAACACCAGACACGTGCAGAGACTAACACAACCTAAATGTAGCACGACTACTTCAACACAAAGCCCTAGAACTGACTAAGTGTGTGTGATGCGACACAACTATAACAACCTAAACAACTATGCTCTGCACGAATGCAATATACAAACAGTACAAGACTTTACCACCAAACAATTCCTTCAACCCTCTGCCTAACCTTTGATGTCACACTTCCTTCCTACCTACCTAGAGCTGGCCAGCATATGCAGTAGCCCTGGGCCAACAGAGCCCAACTACAGTGACTATACCCATGGGCCTAGTGCCTGATCACCCGGTGATCTAGGGTAGGGGTAGGTGGCCTGGGGCCGCCTACCTGATATTGGGAGAGGCAGTTGGGGGGGGGGGGGGCTTCGCCAGCTCTAGTGCTTTCCACTCCCACAGGCCTCTCCTGGAACTGCGGCTGCCATCTTCTGCTGGGGACACAGCTCAATCTCCCCTGCCTGCCGCTGGTGCTCCGGTGCTGGGAGCATGGATGCTGTCGGGGCAAACTATTACTATTAGTTGTTGTGATAGAAGTAACTCAGTACTGCTCTGGTTGCAGGACAGCAGCTCTAGGCAATGGCTGACCATCGATGGTTTCACTAAACGATGGTCATGGCTTTTTTTTTGACTGACTGGTCTGTGGGTTAATAAGAACCTGGTGTGCCATTGATGTAAGGAAGACATCTACATCAACCCCAAACCATCGATGATTATGAACCATCGGATGGACCATGGCTATCCAAAAGTTGCTCCCACCCCCTTGGTTAACAGCTAAACCCTAACAAACACTAACACTGACCTTTTGCAGTCTTGTGTCCCCCCCCCCCCCCCCGCATCCGTCTCATAAGGGAATTACCATGGGAACGCTGGGTGTTTCCATGGGCGGATCCACCGCCCCGCCCCCTCGCAACCCTGCCCGGACTTCTGTGTGCGAATGCCGTGGCCTCTCGCACGAAGCGGCTGTACATACATGCGCATAACTTTGCACAGTCGCTAAAAATAAGAATCACCCCCAATGATTCAGCTGTGTCTCGGATTTCCCCCACTGCTCAGCAGTGTGTGGGCTGTGAGCTGTGTGGTATCGGACATATCAGAGTTATAGTGCCAGCCAGTCAGCCCCTAACTGTCATTTTTCAAAACGTGTCTGTAACATGAAAGTTAGGACCCGATTGGTTGGAATATTATCTCTCTGAACTTTGTAAGAGACGCTGTGACAGGGAACCAGCAGGGCAGGCGTTTGGGAAATCTGCAAAGGCAATAGGCTAATGATGTTTTTACAGCACTCTATTTTTACCTCTGGGGCAGGGTTGTGTCCTTGGGATATCCAATTTATTATCGCCACCCAAGTTAATTATTCCTAGTGTATGGGAATTCCCATGTAACAAAGCCATATTCACGGGTGATCACGTGCCGCAAAAGGTGATATCAGTCTTTTGTGAGTGACGATGGGGGAGATGCATCAAATCGTGGAAGGAGATAAAGGAGGGGGGAGGGGCAGGGTAAAGTACCAACCAATCCACGTCTGTCAAACACACTATTAGTACTTTACATCTCTCCAATATTTGATAAATCTCCCCCAGATTACTAGATCATGAAACAATAAGTTTGGAAATCCTGTAGTGTCCGGTAACTGTTTCCGCAGCGTACTGGAAGCATCTATAGTGTCCTGGGTGTGATCCAGGAGACATCTCTGAGATGGAAGCAGCAGGACTGTAAGAGGTGCTTAATGTGAGGGGTGAAGAAGAGGGAGGAGACAAGGATAACTCCAGGACAGCCCAAAACCCCTGGCAACAAGCAAGAAACCCCTGGTAATGAGCATGTAACCCCTGGCAACGAGATAGAAACCCCTGGCAATGAGCATGTAACCCCTGGCAATGAACAAGAAACCCCTGGCAAAGAGCATGTAACCCCTGGCAAAGAGCATGTACCCCTGGCAACGAGCAAAAAACCCCTGGCAATGAGCATGTTACCCCTGGCAAAGAGCATGTAACCCCTGGCAAAGAACATGTAACCCCTGGAAATGCGCACGTAACCCCTGGCAATGCGCAAGAAACCCCTGGCAATGAGCATGTAACCCCTGGTAATGAGCATATATCCTCTGGCAACTAGCATGTAGCCCTGGAAATGAGCATGTAACTCCTGGCAATGACCAAGAAACCCCTGACAATGAGCATGTAACCCTTAGGAAAGAGCATGTTACCCCTAGCAATGAGCATGTTACCCCTGGCAATGAGCATGTAACACCTAGCAATGAGCATGTATCCCCTGGCAATGAGCATATATCCTCTGGCAACTAGCATGTAGCCCTGGAAATGAGCATGTAACTCCTGGCAATGAGCAAGAAACCCCTGGCAATGAGCATGTAACCCCTGGCAATGAGCATGTAACCCCTAGCAATGAGCATGTTACCCCTGGCAATGAGCATGTAACACCTAGCAATGAGCATGTATCCCTTGGCAATGAGCATGTAACCCCTGGTAATGAACATGTAACGCCTGTCAATGAGCATGTATCCCCTGCCAATGAGCATGTTACCCCTGGCAATGAGCATGTAACCCCTGGCAATGAGCATGTAACCCCTGGCAATGAGCATGTATCCCCTGGCAATGAGCATGTAACCCCTGGTAATGAGCATGTAACCCCTGGCAACCCCAGAAACATGTTAGCAGGGGGTGCAAATATTCTAGCTATACCACTGAGGGATGGTATAGGGGTTAGTAATTGGTGGGTGAAAGCTAGGGGATAAAAGCACCCCAAAAGGAATAATGCTAAGTTATTACCTTATATATATATAGCGACTGTGTATTGTGCAGGTAAGTGCCGGCAATGTCTGTTATCCTGAGAACGCAGCACAACGTGGAATGATGTCCCCTCAGTGTGACCAGTTAGTGTTGTGGAGGTATGTGTCAGTGGAAAGGATTAGCGTGTGTCCCTCTGCCGGTGATTGGTTACCTGTAAAGTAGGCGGGGCTGTGGGGACACGGCTTTACACATACACAATGACATTACACAAAATACACCTTGACCCAGGTGACAAGGGACCGGCAGAGGAAACCTCTCCTGGCTGCAGCTGTCACTAACAGAGACAGGTACGTTCCTTGTCACCTGCCCTCTCCCATGGCTCTGTCACCTTTTTATCATCCTGCTGGGCTGGGTCCCTGTTCTCCAGTCCTGGGGTGTAAGCTCTTCTGTTCAGCTCTCTGGAGTCTGTACCTCCATGCACACGCGCAAAGACATCCAGGGCGGCTGGAAGACTCTTTATTTGCTGTTAAACTTCAACCCTGATGTTGTAAGACATTTACCAGACCCGGGGACACAATCCCAGATACTCACACTGAGCAAACAGGTCCTCGGAGATTGCATACGCAGCATTACAGAATGCAAATATATCTGCAGGACAGGTTCCATGTTTGTCTATTAAATGAGGAATTGGTTTTCTGTTTCTTGTGTATGATTTTATGTAGCTTGTATATGATTACCACATACAGATCTGCCTGGGTTACACCGGGAGAGAGCTGTAGTATATGTGCCTGGGTTACACCAGGAGAGAGCGGTAGTATATGTGCCTGGGTTACACCAGGAGAGAGCGGTAGTATATGTGTCTGGGTTACAGCAGGAGAGAGCAGTAGTATATGTGCCTGGGTTACACTGGGAGAGAGCAGTAGTATATGTGCCTGGGTTACATCGGGAGGGAGCGGTAGTATATGTGCCTGGGTTACACCAGGAGAGAGCGGTAGTATATGTGCCTGGGTTACACCAGGAGAGAGTAGTAGTATATGTGCCTGGGTTACACCAGGAGAGAGCGGTAGTATATGTGCCTGGGTTACAGCAGGAGAGAGCAGTAGTATATGTGCCTGGGTTACAGCAGGAGAGAGCGGTAGTATATGTGCCTGGGTTACACCAGGAGAGAGCTGTAGTATATGTGCCTGGGTTACACCAGGAGAGAGCAGTAGTATATGTGCCTGGGTTACACCAGGAGAGAGCGGTAGTATATGTACCTGGGTTACACCAGGAGAGAGCAGTAGTATATGTGCCTGGGTTACAGCAGGAGAGAGCAGTAGTATATGTGCCTGGGTTACACTGGGAGAGAGCAGTAGTATATGTGCCTGGGTTACAGCAGGAGAGAGCAGTAGTATATGTGCCTGGGTTACACTGGGAGAGAGCAGTAGTATATGTGCCTGGGTTACACTGGGAGAGAGCAGTAGTATATGTGCCTGGGTTATAGCAGGAGAGAGCGGTAGTATATGTGCCTGGGTTACAGCAGGAGAGAGCAGTAGTATATGTGCCTGGGTTACACTGGGAGAGAGCAGTAGTATATGTGCCTGGGTTATAGCAGGAGAGAGCGGTAGTATATGTGCCTGGGTTACATCGGGAGGGAGCAGTAGTATATGTGCCTGGGTTACACCGGGAGAGAGCAGTGGTATATGTGCCTGGGTTACACCGGGAGAGAGCGGTAGTATATGTACCTGGGTGACATCGGGAGGGAGCGGTAGTATATGTGCCTGGGTTACACCAGGAGAGAGCGGTAGTATATGTGCCTGGGTTACACCGGGAGAGAGCAGTAGTATATGTGCCTGAGTGACATCGGGAGAGAGCAGTAGTATATGTGCCTGGGTTACATCAGGAGAGAACAGTAGTATATGTGCCTGGGTTACATCAGGAGAGAGCAGTAGTATATGTGCCTGGGTTACACCGGGAGAGAGCAGTAGTATATGTGCCTGGGTTACAGCAGGAGAGAGCAGTAGTATATGTGCCTGGGTTACACCGGGAGAGAGCAGTAGTATATGTGCCTGGGTTACACCGGGAGAGAGCAGTAGTATATGTGCCTGGGTTACACCGGGAGAGAGCAGTAGTATATGTGCCTGGGTTACAGCAGGAGAGAGCAGTAGTATATGTGCCTGGGTGACATCGGGAGAGAGCAGTAGTATATGTGCCTGGGTTACACTGGGAGAGAGCAGTAGTATATGTGCCTGGGTTACAGCAGGAGAGAGCAGTAGTATATGTGCCTGGGTGACATCTGGAGAGAGCAGTAGTATATGTACCTGGGTTACAGCAGGATAGAGCAGTAGTATATGTGCCTGGGCATGTTTTATTAAGCACTTTTTATACAAAAATATATAAATATATACACATTCATATAAATAACAGAAAATTAACTGAAACATACATAAGAATATAAACCATAAATCTGAATATAAACTATACATATAGAACAGGGTTGCCTACCCTCCCGGAATGGCCGGGAGGGTCCCGAAAATCGGGTCCCCCTCCCGGTCCCCCGGAAAGGTGGGCAAACCTCCCGGTTTCTGGGGGACCCCCGCTCCCCCCCCTGATTGCGGCTAAAACTCCCCCGCCGCACCATTTAAATAACCCGATATACTTATCTCCGATGAGGGGGCGGGGGCTAAAGTGCCATAATCGCGTCACTTTAGCCCCGCCCCCTCCACGGAGATGTGCAAAACGGATTATTTTCAAGCATGGGGCGGGGCTTAATGAGGTCACGTTCAAGCCCCGCCCCCACGAACTCCTGCTGAATGTCTCCTCTCCGGGCTTCTCCCGGAGAGGAGATTTAAAAAGTCGGCAACCCTGATATAGAAACACTCAATATAATTTAACTGCAATTTTTCCATCCTGCACAAAGAAACCCCTCATCCTTCCCTACGTGACTGGGGAATCATTCATACGGACATTCACCCTCCATTCATACGGGATGCGGTCATGAACTTAGGTCTACAGTCATTAGGTCGACCCCACTAGGTCGACTGGCAGGAAGGTCGACCTGACTTAAGGTCGACATGGGCCAAGGTCGACACGACTTAAGGTCGAATTTGCAAAAACCAGTGAAAAACCCATGTCGACCTTATGACCAGTCGACCTTCCTCATGTCGACCTTTATGCAAATTCGACCGTAAGTCATGTCGACCTTGGCCCATGTCGACCTTAAGTCAGGTCGACCTTCCTGCCAGTCGACCTAGTGGGGTTGACCTAATGACTGTAGACCTAAGTTCATTCTGACAGATGTACCGCTTCCATTCATACACCCTCCACCATCACTCGCACATCCATCCATCCACAAACACTCCCTCACTCACACCATACACCAACCACTTATTCTGGACAACACCAACAATAAATATAAGTTAAGTAAAGGACAATCATAGTTTTAGGTATATGCAAACCCTTCCTATAAAAATCACATTTCCATAACATCTAATCAAACTGAAAAAAGTGAGAAAGGATAGAAAGATCCCAAAACTAGAGAGACCAGGTCATCCACCACCCACTAAGGGGGTTCAGTTGGCGCCACAATCTGGACCAACTGACGATGTCTAACCTTCTCCTCTCCAGCTCCATCATCAAACTCACCTCGTGAAGGATCAAACCCACCACCTGTTCGCAGGGGAGGATTTTACCTCTCGAAACCAGACACCGTGCCTGCCACGTATGAAATCTGACCAAAAAACTAACTAAAAAAATTGTGCCCAAATCATAATCCCCATACCTTTTGAACGCTCCATAGACCCATTCCGGGTAACTCAGCCCCGAAAGGCAAGGGATGCCTATGACGCTCGACACTGTTTGATACATTTTTACGTTAAAGGGACATCCACACAAGAAGTGGTCCATAGTAGGCAAGTATGGGCTATGCACAGACTGCGCACACTGGGGAATCATTACATGGTGAGCGGCTGTTATCTGGGAGTGTCAGGGAAACCTCAGGTGTGTGACAGGAAGTCATGTGACATCAGCTCCGCCCCCGATTAGCCTGATTCTGTAACAGCTGCTCCGTAAGTCCTGGGCTATGCACACACTGGGGAATCATTACATGGTGAGCGGCTGTTATTTGGGAGTGTCAGGGAAACCGCAGGTGTGTGAGGGGAAGTCATGTGACATTAGCTCCGCCCCCGATCAGCCTGATTCTATCACAGCCACTGAGTAAGTCCTGGGCTACGCACAGACTGCGCACACTGGGTACTCTTTCCATGGTATGCGGCTTGCTTCCCTATCTAGCTACTACTGGTTGGCCATGCCAAGCAAATCACAGGCTTGCCCAGGACGGGATGTTACTCTAGCAGTGTGGCATGACCTAGTCGCAGCGCAGCAATCAGATCTGAATCAGGCCCATAGTTTGGTTGGATCTGGTGATACCTAATCTATATTATGTCTGTGTTTGCCACTCCGTAGGTCGATGCTGTCATGTGTAGGAACCGTAAGGGTTTGGCGGTAGGATGTCTGATCATCATCTCTGTTGTGTCAGGGCTCATTGCTCTTATACTCAGCCTGGTGGACATCAGGAATGTATATATGCCATCACATGAGAAGGTAAGTAACCCACCACTCACACTCTGGGTTAAGGAGCTTATGGGCCTCTATGTACACACACACACACACACACACACACAGACACACACACACACACACACACACACACAAAGCCGTGGGCATAAGAGGCAGTGGCCAGACGTACAAACTGCACCAGATATAGTGCAAGTTTCCCAGCATGCAGCCAGACAGTGAATTGCTGTGACCATGCTGATTGATTGGTAGATAGCTCCAGCCATCCACCAATCAGAGTGCAGCATTCTCTATCTGCCTTCCAGCCTGCAGCCAGACAGTGAGTGGTTATTGGCATAACGATTGGTGGATGGATGTTAGCATGCTGATTGGCTGGAGCTTCCAAAGTGCTGACAAACAGTCATTGTATGTGGCAGGATATCTGGAGTGTTAAGTTATGATATTTTTTTTAATGTATTCTTGGAAATGGGTGGGCAGGGACTTTGCCCAGAGCCTACAATGCTGTTAAGCTGGCCTTTCATACCCCTCTCAGTAGTAGTACTACAGCATACTTTTGAAAACCAGTTTAGATTCTAGTTGGTATTAGAAGTTTGCACAGCACCCCACTGAGGGGCCGTGTCATGCTCCACCCAAACGGTATGTCTAGTTCCATATATGGAGAGACTGTGAAAGGAGATTATGAAAGTGGCACCTAGAAGTGTGGGTGTGGACTGCTACATCTGAGGGGAATCTTTTAAAATGACTTACGGCCCCCATACACTTGCCGATTTTGGTCAGATTTCAGCCAGATCAGTCGGATCTGGCCGAAATCGGACCAAAATCGGCTAGTTTTGATGTCCCCTCAGATCCGATGCGCAGTCCCGTGCGCATCGGATCTGCGTCGGGTGGTCGGACCTGCTGCACGTCCGACCACCCGACTTGGGACCTAGTGGGGCGGCGCGGCGGTAGAGGGAGCAGGGGGGGCTGGGGACGCTGCGGGGGACACAGGCGGCATAGAGCCGGGCAGGGGGAGCCGGCGGGAGCTGTCAGTACGGAATAAAAAAAAAAAAGCCCATACAATGAATGGGCGGCCTGTGATTGGCTGAGCACTCTCTGAGCCAGTCAGCAATTGGCTGAGAGAGCGCTCAGCCAATCACAGGCTGCCCATTCATACATAGCAGCAGCGGGGACGGGCAGCGCAGTGGCGGCAATTATATTTTTAAAATACTTGTCAAATGACCGGCCGCTCTCTGATTGGCTGAGAGCTCTCCGGCCAATCAGAGAGCGGCCGGTCATTTGACAAATATTTTAAAAATCTAATAGCCGCCACTACGCGTCCCGTCCCCGCTGCTGCTATGTGTAAGTACACTGCCCGGCCAGGTCAGCAGCGCTCACCGCACCCGCCGCCCGCCCCCACCACCGCTGGCCGCTGCTGCCCGCTCCCACCACCGCCGCCGCTGCCCGCCCCCACTACTCCTCACCGCCCTGCAGCTCCCCAGGGTTTTTCTTTACATGGGATAAATCGCATGCGATTTATCCCATGTAAAAAATGGCACATCAAGTGCCAAATTGTATGTGAGCCTCCCGGGCGGCTCGCAGGTAAATTGGGTCCGACTTGTCCCTAGGACAAGTCGGCCTAATGTATGGGGGCCTTTAGATCCAAATGTAGATGAGCCCCAAAGCAGTTAGTAAGAGATAATATACTTGGTTAATGGCTGGGAAATGGCGCTGATGATTCAATGTAAATGTATCTATCTCATTTCTTTTTTCCCCAAAAATGTAACAGTGTAATGTGGGCTAGGAGAAATTAGGGAGATTGCTAGACTAATGAGGGAGAGAGGGAGATTGCTGCTATGTCAGGGAGTCTCCTGCAGAATGCAGGAGGGGAGGTAACTATGATGTAACAGTGTAATGTGGGCTAGGCGACATGAGGGAGATTGCTAGACTAATGAGGGAGAGAGAGAGATTGCTGCTATGTCAGGGAGTCTCCTGCAGAATGCAGGAGGGGAGGTAACTATGATTTAATGGTGTAATGTGGTCTTATTGACATGAGGGAGATTGCTAGACTAATGAGGGAGAGAGGGAGATTGCTGCTATGTCATGGAGTCTTCTGCAGAATGCAGGAGGGGAGGTAACTATGATGTAACATTGTAATGTGGGCTAGGCGACATGAGGGAGATTGCTAGACTAATGAGGGAGAGAGGGAGATTGCTGCTATGTCAGGGAGTCTCCTGCAGAATGCAGGAGGGGAGGTAACTATGATGTAACAGTTTAATGTGGTCTTATTGACATGAGGGAGATTGCTAGACTAATGAGGGAGAGAGGGAGATTGCTGCTATGTCAGGGAGCCTACTGCAGAATGCAGGAGGGGAGGCAACTATGTGTAATGTGGGCTAGGTGAGGGAGATTGCTAGACTAATGAGGGAAAGAGGGAGATTGATGCTATGTCAGGGAGTCTCCTGCAGAATGCAGGAGGGGAGGTAACTATGGTGGGCTAGGTGACATGAGGGAGATTGCTAGACTAATGAGGGAGAGAGGGAGACTGTTGCTTTGTCAGGGAGTCTCCTGCAGAATGCAGGAGGGTAGGAAACTATGTACTACAGCAGCCATTAAAAGTGGGCATCTCAAACCATGCACATTTGGCCGAATTGATGCACACAGGGGAAGGAGTTTGTAGCGGAATCTACATATAGTTGCGGCACAGCCTGGATCTGTCCATGATGTTGTTGCAGATCCCTCTCACAAATAGTTTACTGAATCCCCTCCTGTGACACCACGAGGACTGCATGTAACGTTAAATGACATCTTTAGAAATCGAATGATTTCTAAAGCGTTCGCAAATCTAGCGGGTGGCTGACATCCGGGGACATCAGCTGCCCGCCCCCGGCAGCCGCGTCTTGTTCAAATGACCATGGAACGCCCAGCGTTTCACGGCGCAACCCATGCCCACCGTCCCTCGCGTGCACTGCTCCATACTATACAAGTCGCCGCGTCTGTTCGCAAATGGAGCCTGCGCCTGCACAGTAGCAAAACATTGCGGATGTGCGGGGGAGCGTGAAGACCAGAATGACCTCCTATGAGTGTTCAACCTCTCACGCTGTTTGCACCTGATAAACAGAATAGGATATAGGCAGCTGAGATGAGTTCCCCGCCCGCGGTGTCTTACAAGACATGGACACATACAGTAAATACATATATTGATTCTCCGCTACCTGTTCAAACAGGGCACTTCAGCCTGGCAGTCCTCAGTCAGGGCGTTATCTGCAGGACAGGTGCACTTGAAACTTGCGCCAGCATAGACTGAGAGCAGTGTTAGGATGTACAATGCATATACCGGTGTTCCGGGAGTTTGTATGGTTACCTTGCGACAGGGTTAATGTAACGCATTGTATAGTATTAGTAACCCCTTCAGTGCTGTTTTTTTTTTTATGTAGCACTCCCCACTGGGCGAGTTTTTTTTTGCCGCCGGCAACCCAGTGGGATGTTACAAGGTCACGTTGCAGACTAGCACACAGTCTGGGGCGCGGCTGAGTAGCTGTTTGTTCCCCCTTCCCCTCCACCCATCTGTCTGTGCCCCCTTCCCCTACACCCATCTGTCTGTGCCCCCTTCCCCTACACCCATCTGCCTCCTTCCTCTCCACTTGTCTGTCTGTTCCCCCTTCCCCTACACCCATCTGTCTGTGCCCCCTTCCCCTCCACCCATCTGTCTGTGCCCCCTTCCCCTACACCCATCTGTCTGTGCCCCCTTCCCCTCCACCCATCTGTCTGTGCCCCCTTCCCCTACACCCATCTGTCTGTGCCCCCTTCCCCTACACCCATCTGTCTGTGCCCCCTTCCCCTACACCCATCTGTCTGTGCCCCCTTCCCCTACACCCATCTGTCTGTGCCCCCTTCCCCTACACCCATCTGCCTCCTTCCTCTCCACTTGTCTGTCTGTGCCCCCTTCTCCTTTACTTGTCCGTCTTTGCCCCCTTCCGTCTTTGCCCCCTCCGTCTGTGCCCCCTTCCCCTGTAAATATGTGCCCCCTTCCTTTCCACCCATTCATCTACACCCCCGTCCCCTCCACTCATCTGCCTGTGCCCCCTTCCACTCCACCTTTTCCCCTTCCCCTCCACCCGTCAGCCCCCTGCTCCTCACACCTGACCACCTTTCCCTCCACCCATCCACCTCCTTCCTCTCCCCCTGTGCCCCCTTTCCCTTCACATATTCGCCTGTGCCCCCTTTGTCTCCACCCATCCACCTCCTTCCTCTCCACCTGTGCCCCCTTTCCCTTCACATATTCGCCTGTGCCCCCTTTGTCTCCACCCATCCACCTTTGCCTCCTTAACCCCCATTCATCTATGCCCCCTTACCTCACATCCACCTATGCCCCCGAAACCTTGTCTTCCTTAACACTCTTTCTCTCTCATATCACTGACATTCTCTCTTCCTCTATCTCTCCCTGCAACTCTTTCTCTCCTCTTTCTCTGTACTATTCTCCCTGACACTCTCTCACTCCCATTTGCAGCCTTTTCTCTTGCACCTCCCTACCTCCTGAAACTCTTCCTCTGTCCCTCTGATGTCCTTTCTCTCTCATCCCTTTCTCCCTGAAACCCCTATCTTTCTTTATCTTCCCTCTTTTTCCATGAAACCCTCTTTCTCTCTAAGGGGCCCATTTATCAAACCATATTTGCGGCTAAATCCCCGAAAAAACACCAGTTTTCGGGGTTTAGCCGCAAATATTTAGTATCACCTAAATGTATCAAAGGGGATCCCTGCTGCGATCCCCCCTGCACCACCGCTGGCCGCATCCCTCATAGGTTTCTATGGGGGATGCGAAGCTGCCTGATGTATTAACATCGGGCAGCCCGGCTTCGCATCACTAGGCTATCGCCATTCTGGGATGGCGATAGCCCATTGTAGCCTATGGCTGCGGGATCGGACTGCCGAGCGGGGCAGTGCGGTAAGAGGGGTCGGCGGGGGTCAGCGCATTACCGCGCATGCGCAGACCCCCCGGCTTCCGGGTCAGGGCTTTGCAGGGACGAGCTCCTTTCGGAGCCCTGTCCCTGCGCCCTTATAATGATAGATCCAGGCGGTATTTCACAATACCGCAATGCGATGTCCGGCGATGTCACCTCGCCGGCATCGCTCTATGTTGATAAATGCGCCCCTAACTCCCATCTGTCTCCTATTCTCCTACGGGGCATTGTACTGACAAAGGATGGGGTAGGGGCAGAGGGGGGGCCCTTTTAAAATGTTGCTATGGGGCCTACAAAGTTCTAGTTACGCTTAGGGCCGGCTCTGTACATCATATTTAATAAAGTAGTGGTGATAGGGGGCACCAGCAAAAATCTTGCCTCCGGGCGCCTGGAACGAACTTACACCACTGGTAGTCTGTATTGTAGTGTTTTATTACACAGTATGACAGTATGGTGTAGTCTGTATTGAAGCGTTAGATTACACATTATTACAGTACGGTGTAGTCTGTATTGTAGCGTTAGATTACACATTATTACAGTACGGTGTAGTCTGTATTGTAGTGTTTTATTACACAGTATGGTGTAGTCTGTATTGTAGCGTTAGATTACACATTATTACACCACTGGTAGTCTGTATTGTAGTGTTTTATTACACAGTATGACAGTACGGTGTAGTCTGTATTGTAGCGTTAGATTACACATTATTACAGTACGGTGTAGTCTGTATTGTAGTGTTTTATTACACAGTATGGTGTAGTCTGTATTGTAGCGTTAGATTACACATTATTACACCACTGGTAGTCTGTATTGTAGTGTTTTATTACACAGTATGACAGTATGGTGAAGTCTGTATTGTAGTGTTTTATTACACAGTATGACAGTATGGTGTAGTCTGTATTGTAGTGTTTTATTACACAGTATTACACCACTGGTAGTCTGTATTGTAGTGTTTTATTACACAGTATGACAGTATGGTGAAGTCTGTATTGTAGTGTTTTATTACACAGTATGACAGTATGGTGTAGTCTGTATTGTAGTGTTTTATTACACAGTATTACACCACTGGTAGTCTGTATTGTAGTGTTTTATTACACAGTATGACAGTATGGTGTAGTCTGTATTGTAGCGTTAGATTATACATTATTACACCACTGGTAGTCTGTATTGTAGTGTTTTATTACACAGTATGACAGTATGGTGTAGTCTGTATTGTAGTGTTTTATTACACAGTATGACAGTATGGTGTAGTCTGTATTGTAGCGTTAGATTACACATTATTACAGTACGGTGTAGTCTGTATTTTAGCGTTAGATTACATAGTATTACAAAACAGCGTAGACTGTATTCTTGCATTGTATTACACAGAATCACAGTATGGTATAGTCTGTATTGTAGTGTTGTATTACACAGTATTACAGTACAGTGTAGTCTGTATCTCAGCATTGTATTACACAGTATTACAGTACTGTGTAGTCTGTATTGTAGCTTATTATTACACAGTATTACAGTACAGTGTAGTCTGTATCTCAGCGTTGTATTACACAGAATTACAGTACGGCGTAGTCTGTATTGTAGTGTTGTATTACACAATATGACAGTACGGCGTAGTCTGTATTGTAGTGTTTTATTACACAGAATTACAGTACGGCGTAGTATGTATTGTATTGTTGTATTACACAATATTACAGTACAGCGTAGTCTGTATTGCAGCATTGTATTACTCTGTATTGCAGTACAGTATAGTCTGTATTGCAACATGGTATTATACTGTATTACAGTACAGCGAAGTGTGTATTGTAGCATTGTATTACACTGTTTTACAGTATGGTGTAGACTGTATTGTAGCGTTAGATTATACATTATTACACCACTGGTAGTCTGTATTGTAGTGTTTTATTACACAGTATGACAGTATGGTGTAGTCTGTATTGTAGTGTTTTATTACACAGTATGACAGTATGGTGTAGTCTGTATTGTAGCGTTAGATTACACATTATTACAGTACGGTGTAGTCTGTATTTTAGCGTTAGATTACATAGTATTACAGTACAGCGTAGACTGTATTCTTGCATTGTATTACACAGAATTACAGTATGGTATAGTCTGTATTGTAGTGTTGTATTACACAGTATTACAGTACAGTGTAGTCTGTATCTCAGCATTGTATTACACAGTATTACAGTACTGTGTAGTCTGTATTGTAGCTTATTATTACACAGTATTACAGTACAGTGTAGTCTGAATCTCAGCGTTGTATTACACAGAATTACAGTACGGCGTAGTCTGTATTGTAGTGTTGTATTTCACAATATGACAGTACGGCGTAGTCTGTATTGTAGTGTTTTATTACACAGAATTACAGTACGGCGTAGTATGTATTGTATTGTTGTATTACACAATATTACAGTACGGCGTAGTCTGTATTGCAGCATTGTATTACTCTGTATTGCAGTACAGTATAGTCTGTATTGCAACATGGTATTACACTGTATTACAGTACAGCGAAGTGTGTATTGTAGCATTGTATTACACTGTTTTACAGTATGGTGTAGTCTGTATTGTAATGTTGTATTACACAGTATAACAGTGCAGTGTAGTCTGTATTATAGCATTGTATTACTCCGTATTACAGTATGATTTAGTTTGTATTGTAGCATTGTATTTCACAGTATAACAGTACAGTATAGTCGGTGTTGCAGCATTGTATTACACTTTATTGCAGTATGGTGTAGTCTGTATTGTTAGACAAAAAGGTTTATATAGAGTTTGGCGCACTACACCTGAAAAGATGTTATTGGGACACAAATCCAATTGATTTCAACAGGATTTATTAAAATACAATGGATGCATAAAAGAAAACATATACGAAAAAATAAGCAATACAAAATACAACACTGTTTGCAATGCTCCTATGGGGACGTTGATGCACTCTGGTCTCAGATGTAATTTTAACCGTCTGGAAATAAATGGGTATCTCACCATGTGGATGCACTGCGGTGGGCTATACTGAAGATGGAACCAGTCTGCGGCACCACCGCAGTGAGCTTGCGTCCAAAAAGTTTCCAGAGTCCCAGTAAAGTGCTTGTGCGTCTCCAGGAAAGTGCAAATGCAATAAAGTGTCAGGTGCCAAGGTGCTTCGGTCAGAAAGTGCAGTGGCTTGTGGTCATCAGCAACGCGTTTCGAGGACTTCAATAATGTCCTCTTTCTCAAGCTGGGTATATTTGTCATGTGCCCAGAAGCCGTTTTTATACCTGCTTCCTGGGCTCTAGTTAGCTCAAAAGCCAATCAGTATTCCGCGATTTTCGCGGGCAGGAAGTGCCGTGCGTTCCACACGGCACTTCCTGTTTGCGTTCCAAGTCGCGTCATGTCACTTCCGCTTCCGGTTTCGCGGTAATATGCGGCGATCTTTTAAGCTCTTCCTTTTTCTTTTTAGGCGCTCCTTGGACATAGAAAAACCTCTAGGGTAGCTTTATAAACACCAAAGGATTCCATATTGTGGCCAGAATTTCCTTATCCATGCCTCTGCAATTACGATATAGATTTTCGGCCATCTTTGTTGAGGGCAAATTTGCTGGCAAATCTTCTATAAGCCACATTCTTTGTTTAATTATAGGGTGGACTGGAATTCCTCTTACCGTCTATACCGTACTTTGTATTCCGGTAATGTCCATCCCTAAATACCGGGAATACCAGTCCCCCTAACTTGGTACAGAGGTACGGACAATCCATGGTTATATAAAAAAGAAAGAAAAAGATAAAAATGTAAACATTATTGATATATATAAAAAGTAGATAAAAGCAATAGATAAAAACAAATAATTCATGCAGGGTAAAATTTGGTAACTCATAAAACATGATAAAAACATTTAATCTTCTAAAAACCATTTAAGCTCAAAGTCTGCATTATGGCCGTTTGGAGCAAGGGTATTTAAAAGAAAAATCCACTTCATTTCGTTCTGGGCTAATTTTATTTCCAGGTCTCTATTTTTCCAATTATTGACAACTTGTTGTATGCCTAGAAATCTTTTTATTGCCCCTTCACATTTCTGATGTTTTTTTGTGAAGTGTTCCGATAGTGGATGAGTCATTAAGCCTTTTCGTACATTATATATGTGCTCAGCTGACCTGAGTTTGAGGTTTCTAGTTGTTTTTCCGATGTATATGAGATTACATTCACACTCTAAAAGGTATATGACGTTACGGGAATGGCAAGTAATAAATTGATTAATTTTATGCTTAATACCATTCACTTCAAAGGATGTAGTTTTTCTTTCATAGGGTTTTTTGCTAGTGGTTTTGCACATAAGGCATGATCCACACCTATGGAATCCTTTATTTCTCTCACTGCCCCCTTGTTTGTCTACTAGGGCACTCTTGACAAGAAGATTTTTTAGGGATGGTGCCCTTCTGTATATAAACCTAGGTTTCTGGGGCATTGCTGTCCCCAAAACTGGATCATCGAGAAGAATTCGCCAGTTTCTTCTGATGATGGTTTCAACTTGTCTATGGTGAGAACCGTATTGAGAAAAGAAAGCCCATTCGGTCATTTTGGAATTAGATTTCCCTTCAATTTTTTCTTTGGGTTTAAGTAGATCTCTTCTATTCATATTATCTACCTTAGTTTTGGATACTTCCAACAATTCTTTTGTGTATCCCTTTTGTAAAAATCTTTGGTCTATTTCAGAATATTGTTCCACCAAAACTTCTTGTTGGGTACAGTTTCTCTTCAAACGCATATATTGGCCCAAAGGGATATTGTCAAGCCACCTCTGGTGATGTTCACTATTCATTTGTATATATGAGTTTGAATCGGTGGCTTTTCTGTGGGTTTTGGTTTGTATTTTTCCCATTTGGACATATATATTCAAATCCAAAAACACCAATTCATTTTTACTAATGTTGAAGGTTAAATTAATATTAAAATCATTTGAATTTAATATCTCACAAAAATCATTTAAAATCTCGCCATCACCTCGCCAAATGAAAAAAATGTCATCTATGAACCGCCACCATGATACCAGGTTCGCCCCCGGTGCCAGTCTACCATCAACTGCACCAGCCTCCCAGAATGCCATGAAAAGATTGGCATAACTTGGGGCGAACCTGGTACCCATGGCGGTCCCTTTGATCTGCAAATAATAACTACCATTAAAATAAAAATAGTTGTTTTTTAAAATGAATAAAATTGATTCAATTAAAAAATCCTGAAGGTCTTTAGTATATTCACTTAAATTTAAAAAGTACTGTACCGCCTCTTGACCTTTATCACAATCTATGATGGTGTACAAGGTACTCACATCTGCACTAATTAAAAAACAATTTTCATCCCAAGTTACTGTTTCTAATTTTCGTAGTACATCTCCAGTATCTTTCAGGTAAGACCGGGTTTTTGCAACTAATGGTTGGAGATAGAAATCAACCAGGGCGGACAGATTTGATGTAATACTGCCTGTACCAGTAATTATGGGTCGCCCTGGAGGTTTAGTGAGATGTTTGTGTATTTTTGGGAGTACGTATATTGTAGGGGTGGAGGGGTTAGTTAGATTAATAAAATCAAACTCCTCCTTTGATAGGAGACCTTTTCCCAAAGCTTTTGTGCTTAGATCTTTTAGACCTTTTACCACTGTAGACGTTGGATCATTTCTCAACTTTTTGTATGTCATAGTGTCATTCAATTGCCTATTTATTTCAGCAATATAATCACTTTTATTTAAAACCACCACTCCACCCCCTTTATCAGCAGGTTTTATAACAATTTGATCATTCTTTTTTAATGTTTCTATTGCTTGCCATTCTTTTTTGCTGATATTTTTCTTCTTTGAGGTTTCTACCTTTCTTAGTTCTTTTGAAACTATCGAATTAAAACAGTCAATACTTCCGCCTTTTACATGTTTGGGGTAAAATTTGGACTTACGTCTTAAAGTAGTTGTATTTTCAGTTCTTTCTTCTTCCTCCACAATTTCATTATCATTTGTGCTCTCTTTTGATAGGAAGAATTTCTTTAGACTTACTTTTCTTACGAATTTTTGAAGGTCTACAAATAATTCGAACTGATTCGCTTTTGCTGTTGGTGCAAATTTGAGACCCTTTTTAAGGATTTTTGTTTCTTCCTCTGTAAGAACCGTATTACTGAGGTTGAAGATTTTTCCTGTCTCATTGACTGTATCGACTGGAACATGAGTAGATTCTATTGTTTGTTTTTTTCTTTTTAGTTTGGGACGGGGTTTCCCCCCTCTTTTACCTCTTTTGGTCTTTTTTGTGTTGGTATTGGAGACTATTCTCTCCTTGGGGGTTGGCGGTCCCTCCACAAAAAAGATCTATTAACGGGTCTGGAATTTTGTATTTGAGTTTCATTTCTTAAAACATCAAATCTATTTCTTACTGGTACAAAATCTCTCCTGTTTTCAGATGGGATATTTCTTTGAGGTGTTCTTATGGGATTGGTGGGTCGGTTCCACCTCTGAGGTGTGTGGGGTGGACCATTTCTAAAAAATCTATCGTTTGTGGTCCAAATTGGATCCCTTTCTGTTCTCTCCATTTTTCTATTTATGTTATTTCTGTATCTCCAATTATCTTGTTGAGTATTGTTCTCATAAGGGTGGTTTTTTTGAGGATTTCTCTTCCATTTTTTATTTCTGGGAATTTTTGGTATGGGAGTGGGGTTGGGCATGGGTTCATTGATGGTTTCCCCTTTATTTTTAGTTTGTTCTAAATCCCTTTGGAATTTCTTCTTTTTTCTAACCTGTAACTCTCTGGTATTTTTTTCTAATTTGGACAAAATTTCTTTTTCTCTTTTTAATACTTCTTCAGTATTTGCATGAGGTTCTAATATTCTTTTCAGACGATCTATCTCCTTATTGGTGTCAATAAGATCGATATGACGTTCTTTTATAATAAGTTCAGTGAGTGCTTTGGAGCAACTATGCATGATTTTGTCCCATTCACAAAGGAAATCCTCCCTAGTGGATTTGAAAGATGGTGTTTTTTCCAATTTCAAACCCTTTGGGACCAAATCATTGCTCATATATTGCTCCAAAGCCGTAACTTCCCACCAGAGACGATTCTCCTTTAGGAATAATTTTTCCAAATTTCTTAATATTGTGAAGGTATCACCTTCATTGGTGACAGTATTGCTACTGTCAGAGGTTGAAAAAATATCTCTCAAGTTACCTCTATTTTCTCTGAAAGAGAACATCTTTGCTGCTCCTTTAACCACAACTTGGTGTAAAACAAGTAGTATGTAGATAGAAAAGGTGTTGTGGTTGGTGGAGCGCAATAAATCAGGTATATAGTGCAGCCAACTCCAATATAATGTGGGGGTACACCACCCCCAAAGTTAGAATGCTAGACAAAAAGGTTTATATAGAGTTTGGCGCACTACACCTGAAAAGATGTTATTGGGACACAAATCCAATTGATTTCAACAGGATTTATTAAAATACAATGGATGCATAAAAGAAAACATATACGAAAAAATAAGCAATACAAAATACAACACTGTTTGCAATGCTCCTATGGGGACGTTGATGCACTCTGGTCTCAGATGTAATTTTAACCGTCTGGAAATAAATGGGTATCTCACCATGTGGATGCACTGCGGTGGGCTATACTGAAGATGGAACCAGTCTGCGGCACCACCGCAGTGAGCTTGCGTCCAAAAAGTTTCCAGAGTCCCAGTAAAGTGCTTGTGCGTCTCCAGGAAAGTGCAAATGCAATAAAGTGTCAGGTGCCAAGGTGCTTCGGTCAGAAAGTGCAGTGGCTTGTGGTCATCAGCAACGCGTTTCGAGGACTTCAATAATGTCCTCTTTCTCAAGCTGGGTATATTTGTCATGTGCCCAGAAGCCGTTTTTATACCTGCTTCCTGGGCTCTAGTTAGCTCAAAAGCCAATCAGTATTCCGCGATTTTCGCGGGCAGGAAGTGCCGTGCGTTCCACACGGCACTTCCTGTTTGCGTTCCAAGTCGCGTCATGTCACTTCCGCTTCCGGTTTCGCGGTAATATGCGGCGATCTTTTAAGCTCTTCCTTTTTCTTTTTAGGCGCTCCTTGGACATAGAAAAACCTCTAGGGTAGCTTTATAAACACCAAAGGATTCCATATTGTGGCCAGAATTTCCTTATCCATGCCTCTGCAATTACGATATAGATTTTCGGCCATCTTTGTTGAGGGCAAATTTGCTGGCAAATCTTCTATAAGCCACATTCTTTGTTTAATTATAGGGTGGACTGGAATTCCTCTTACCGTCTATACCGTACTTTGTATTCCGGTAATGTCCATCCCTAAATACCGGGAATACCAGTCCCCCTAACTTGGTACAGAGGTACGGACAATCCATGGTTATATAAAAAAGAAAGAAAAAGATAAAAATGTAAACATTATTGATATATATAAAAAGTAGATAAAAGCAATAGATAAAAACAAATAATTCATGCAGGGTAAAATTTGGTAACTCATAAAACATGATAAAAACATTTAATCTTCTAAAAACCATTTAAGCTCAAAGTCTGCATTATGGCCGTTTGGAGCAAGGGTATTTAAAAGAAAAATCCACTTCATTTCGTTCTGGGCTAATTTTATTTCCAGGTCTCTATTTTTCCAATTATTGACAACTTGTTGTATGCCTAGAAATCTTTTTATTGCCCCTTCACATTTCTGATGTTTTTTTGTGAAGTGTTCCGATAGTGGATGAGTCATTAAGCCTTTTCGTACATTATATATGTGCTCAGCTGACCTGAGTTTGAGGTTTCTAGTTGTTTTTCCGATGTATATGAGATTACATTCACACTCTAAAAGGTATATGACGTTACGGGAATGGCAAGTAATAAATTGATTAATTTTATGCTTAATACCATTCACTTCAAAGGATGTAGTTTTTCTTTCGTAGTCTGTATTGTAGCATTGTATTACACAGTATAATAGTAGGATGTAGTCTGTATTGTGGTATGGCGTAGTCTGTATTGCAGCATGAATTTATGTATAACACTTTATTACAGTACTGTATTGTAGTGTTGTATTACACAGTATTACATTGCAATGTAGTCTGTATTATAGAATTGTATTACTCCGTATTACAGTATGATTTAGTCTGTATTGTAGCATTGTATTACACAGTATAACAGTACGGTGAAGTCTGTATTGTAGTGTTGTACAACAGTATGGTGCTGTAGTCTGTATTGTAGCGTTGCATTACACAGTATTACAGTATGCTGTAGTCTGTATTGCAGTGTTGCATTACACTGTATTACATTATGGTATAGTCTGTATTGTAGCATTGCATTACACAGTATTACAACGCTACAATACAGTATAGTCGCAGTATTGTAGCATTGGATTACAGCATGGTGCAGTCTGTATTTAGCGATGTATTACACAGTATTACAGTACAGTATAGTCGGTGTTGCAGCGTTGTATTACACAGTATTACAGAGTGATGTAGTCTGTATTGTAGTGTTGTATTACGGTATGGTGTAGTCTGTATTGTAGTGTTATATTACACTGTATTACAGTATGTTGTAGTCTGTATTATAGCGTTGTAGTACACAGCAGTGGCGTAACTATGAATTGGGTGCCCCCCGCCGTTAATGAGGGGCGCCCCCCGCCGCACCCCCCACCCGCAGCCTTACCTGTCTTGCTGGTCCCGTCCCGGCTCCCTTGCTGGCTTCATTCTTCTGCTAGTGAGACGGACCAACACAAAATATCCGCCCCCATACAGCAGACAGTTTCAGAGAACTGTCTGCTATATGGGGCGGACATTTTATTGTGGTCCGTCTCATTAGCAGAAGAATGAAGCCAGCAAGGGAGCCGGGACGGGACCAGTGAAGTCAGGTAAGGCTGCGGG
Organism: Crinia signifera; assembly: GCF_055691185.1. Classification (NCBI taxonomy): domain Eukaryota; kingdom Metazoa; phylum Chordata; class Amphibia; order Anura; family Myobatrachidae; genus Crinia; species Crinia signifera. The sequence continues at coordinate 16,088,649 of NC_139225.1, forward strand.
CGGCGGATTGGCTGGCGGCAGATGGGCGGACGGGAGGGGGCTAACTATAGCACCACAGCCCCCCGGCGCCCACACATGCACAGCGCCCCCCCCCCCCCCCCCGCGGCCTCGGGGGCTGCGGTGCTATAGTTACACCTCTGGTACACAGTATTACAGTACAGTACAGTAGGTAATGTAGCATTGTATTACAGCACGGTGTAGTCTGTATTTAGCGTTGTATTGCACAGTATTACAGTACAGTATAGTCGGTAATGTAGCATTGTATTACAGCGCAGTGTAGTCTGTATTTAGCATTGTATTACACAGTATTACAGTACAGTATAGTCGGTAATGTAGCATTGTATTACAGCACGGTGTAGTCTGTATTTAGCATTGTATTACACAGTATTACAGTACAGTATAGTCCACAGGTCTTCAACCTGTGGCCCTCCAGATGTTGTGGAACTACATGTCCCAGCATGCCCTGACAGTTTTGGCATGCTCTTATAGGAAAAAATGTGGCAATGCATGCTGGAACATGTAGTTTCACAACATCTGGAGGGCCACAGGTTGAAGACCCATGGTATAGTCGGTAATGTAGCATTGTATTACAGCACGGTGTAGTCTGTATTTAGCGTTGTATTGCACAGTATTACAGTACAGTATAGTCGGTAATGTAGCATTGTATTACAGCACGGTGTAGTCTGTATTTAGCATTGTATTACACAGTATTACAGTACAGTATAGTCGGTAATGTAGCATTGTATTACAGCACGGTGTAGTCTGTATTTAGCATTGTATTACACAGTATTACAGTACAGTATAGTCGGTAATGTAGCATTGTATTACAGCACGGTGTAGTCTGTATTTAGCATTGTATTACACAGTATTACAGTACAGTATAGTCGGTAATGTAGCATTGTATTACAGCACGGTGTAGTCTGTATTTAGCGTTGTATTGCACAGTATTACAGTACAGTATAGTCGGTAATGTAGCATTGTATTACAGCACGGTGTAGTCTGTATTTAGCGTTGTATTACACAGTATTACAGTACAGTATAGTCAGTAATGTAGCATTGTATTACAGCACGGTGTAGTCTGTATTTAGCGTTGTATTGCACAGTATTACAGTACAGTATAGTCGGTTTTTCTGCGTTTTATTACACTTTATTACAGTACAGGTGTTCTGTTCTCTTACAGTACGGCTTGGTGTTTGATGCTGGCTCCTCCCACACCTCACTCTATGTCTACCAGTGGCCGGCACACAAGGAGAACGACACCGGGATTGTCACCCAGATCTATACGTGTGAGGTTCAAGGTGCGTCTATTGCACTAATATTTTGCTTTTCTGATGTAAATGCCACAAATATATAAATGTCAAACTGTGAGGATATTGCTTCAGACTTGCTCACTCTCCCACCTACTGCGCCTGGGGGGGGGGGGGGGAATGCCGACACATGAAAAGGTCATGCGTTTGATTAGGATTTTTAGTTGTCAATTTTTATCTTGTGGCACAGGGACCTCCAGTCAGTGCACGGCGGTCCCTGGCATCGCTCGCCATGCTTCTGTCTCTGTGCCATGCTCAATCCTAGTCCACAAAAAAAAAGTTCAAATCTTGAAAAAAAAATCATGTTGACCATCGTCATATGTTATCCACCTAAATGGGGCGCCTGAAAATCTGGGGCCAGCTGCGCTGACATCACTGGCCTCCCCGGAAGATTTCCAGGCTACGACTTTACGCCTGGGGGAATCGCCAGCGCTGATCCCATGGCGCCCAGGAATTAACATAAACCATAACAGTAAAGCCGGCAACGCAGACTCCTTAATTGTGTAATGGTTTATGCTTATTCCTGACACAACGCTTGTGTCGATCTTCCAACGATGTCGACTGTACCCATGTTAACCTATTTCAGGTGTCAACATAAACCCTGTCGACCTTAATTGAGACGACCCTTTGACCTATACCCAATAAAACAGAGACAGAGAAGATAACACACCGTAGGGATAATAAAGTGAAGCCGGTCTATAATCCAATGATTTAACCCTGTCTGTGCTGGATCTAGGGAAACAGACATCTCTATACCACCCAGAAAGTGCAGCCGTCCCTGCGATGTCGCTCATGACAAATAAAGAACTGATTTTGGGTTACTCGGCCCCCGGCACATTTGCTCCGGGGACCGATATTCTCCTACACATGTGCAGGGCTATGTGAATCTTCGCTGCTTAGCGAGCTTATTCGAATTAGGCCCTTTATTTTTACACCATACTGGCGTTATTTGTCTTAGTAAAAGGTTTCATGCATCTGTCTCTTGGGGCCCCGCAGGAATTAGGGCCTAGAGGGCATTGTGAACCAGGACGGGCGCGGCTGATTACTTTAGCCGTAGGTGACGTCTTCTTTTCTGTTGGCGGATTAACCGCTAGCGACAGGCCGGATAAGACAACTTGACGAGCTTGTAAAAAGTACCTGGGAAAATGAGTTGCGACATATTTTATCACATCTCCGAAGGTCACCTGTCACCATAAGAATGTAGCAGTGGGCAGGTAACGGTGACACAGGTGGAGCAGATTGTTGGAGCAGGTGGAGCAGATGGTTGGAGCAGGTCTAGCAAGTCTCTTGCAATAACACAATGTGATTGGCAGTTAGCTGCTGCGCTCTCACCGGGTGTGGGATAACGTTATATACTGTATAGTCCATATGGGACTGGCAGCAGAAAACTGGGCAGAATACTCATAGCCGACAGGGCTGGGGCGACATCAGACTCTGGGGGCTGTGTACAAAGTCTTGGAGAGAGATAAAGTACCGACCAATAAGCTCCTGTCGTGTTACAGGCTGTGTTTGAAAAATGCCAGTTAGAAGCTGGTTTGCTGCTACTTTATCACTCTCACTCTATCACTCTTCAAGGCTTGTTTTGTGAATGAACTGAAGAAACCACAATACACAGTGTTGGCACAAGGGTTGGTGGCACCAGGTTCTGGCAGGATAGACCCTGTGGGAAGGGACGTGACATCACAGGGAGTCCCCTGCTGACATCCCTATGGGGTGTGGCTCACAGACCCGATTATTTATATAGCGCTGCAAGGGTTCCGCGGCTCCCAATTACAGAGTATAGAAGTTTCAGGAGTCTATGTACTATTTTTTGGAGAGAGATAAAGTGAGAGGAGATGCCAGCCCATGACATGGCAGTTAGGAGCTGGTTGGCTGGTACTTTTTCTCTTTCTATCTCCCCCTGTATCACTTTCCTAGGCTTAGTACATAGACCCCTCAGTATACAGTATTACATGGCCCAGCACATAAGGGGTTCTCGCTGCTCCTGTGCTCTGTACTTGACTTTGCCAATTTAGGCTGTTGATCAATAACGTATAAAGGTCTGGGAAAGATAAATATTGACAGGGCTGTCAGAGATTGGAACACGTCCATAGGGCCTCCTGTACCTTCCCGGTATGAGCTCAGCGTGCAGGGAACACAGCAGGGGAGATTCCCCCATGTCTGATCCAGGGGATCTCCTGCTGTAATGATCTCCCCATATCTGATCCAGGGGATCCTCTGCTGTACGTGACCCGCCATGTCTGATCCAGGGGATCTCCTGCTGTAATGATCCCCCCCCCCTCCCATATCTGATCCAGCAGATCCTCTACTGCACTGGTCCCGCCATGTCTGATCCAGGGGATCCTCTGCTGTAATGCTCCACTATGTCTGATCCAGGGGATCCTCTGCTGTACCGGTCCCGCCATGTCTGATCCAGGGGATCCTTTGCTGTAATGCCCCCTATGTCTGGTCCAGAAGATCCTCTGCTGTAATGCTCCCCTATGTCTGATCCAGGGGATCCTCCGCGGTACTGGTCCCCCATGTCTGATCCAGGAGATCCTCTGTTGTAATGCTCCTCTATGTCTGATCCAGGAGATCCTCTGCTGTACCGGTCCCTCCATGTCTGATCCAGGAGATCATCTGCTGTACTGGTCCCCTATGTCTGATCCAGGAGATCCTCTGCTGTACTGCCCCCCCCCCCCCCCCCCCATGTCTGATCCAAGAGATCCTCTGCTGTAATGTTCCCCTATATCTGATCCAGGAGATCCACTACTGTAATGCTCCCACCCATGTCTGATCCAAGAGATCCTCTGCTGTAATGTTCCCCTATATCTGATCCAGGAGATCCACTACTGTAATGCTCCCACCCATGTCTGATCCAAGAGTTCCTCTGTTCTAATGCTCCTCTATGTCTGATCCAGGAGATCATCTGCTGTACTGGTCCCCTATGTCTGATCCAGGAGATCCTCTGCTGTACAGCCCCCCCCCCCCCCCTGTCTGATCCAGGAGATGGTCTACTGCAGGGGTCTTCAACCTTTAAGACAGTGTGGGCCACATTAAAAAATTCAATGAAGCCCGAGGGCCACTAAGCTCTACTGTGGAATTTAGCACAGCCCTTCATAGATAGGCATCACAGCCCCCATAAAGCACAGCCCTTTATAGATAGACAGCCGCATAGATAGTTTGCACAGCTGCCCATACACATACACACACCCTCCCCAGTAGTCAGCACCAGGGCTGTTTCCAGTGCGAACAGAAAAAAATGTGGGCCCCACTACAATACATAATTTAATATTGATGAAATTGCGTGCCCCGTAACAAGGGGTGTGGCCTAATTATAAGGAGGGTGAACTAGCAGGAATACAATTACCTGACACCTCACTTTTGCAACCTGAATGACCAGACATTGGTTACCGCAAGAATGGTTGTTGTCCTTCCACGCTTAAGTTGGTTGGCTGAAGGCCGCACAGTGACATATAAACATGAAGGCCCATTACACCATGATGCCCATTACACATTATGCCACACACCGTGATGCCCATTGCGCCACACAGCGTAATGTCCATTACATATTATGCCACACACTGCAATTCCCATTACACATAATGCCACACTATAATGCACATTACACATTATGCCACACACAATGATGCCCATTACACATTATGACACACACCGTGATACCCATTACACATTAATGCACACAACATAATGCCCATTACACATTAATCCACACAACATGATGCCCATTGCACATTATGCCTCACACCATGATGCCCATTGCACTATAATGCCCCCAATGCTCCTGCTTATACATATGATGCCCCCAGCAGTGCTTCTAAATGCCACTAGTAGTGTCCATAATAAAATACCACCAGTAGTGTCCCTCACAAAATGCCCCAGTACTGTCCCCTCATAGTCAGCACAGCATTGCCCAGCCTGCCAGCCCTCCCATAGTCAGCACCACACAGCCAGATAGCCCCCCCTCATAGTCAGCACCACATTGCAGCTGCCAGCCCCCTCCCCATAGTCAGCACCACATTGCACTGCCAGCCCGCCCCCTCCCCCCATAGACAGCACCGCATTGCAGACAGCCCCCCTCCCCTTGAGAACCTTAATGTGCTGCACTGTACGGCAGATGCAGGAGAGCTCCATCAGAGGGCTGGCTGTGGCTGTCACTCCCGCTTAACAAAGTGAAAATAGAGAGGCGGGCCAGGTACACGGCGTCCGTAAATATACAATGCGCATGTGCGCGCACAGTCCCCTTCAGCCACTGCACATCTAACTTCCGCCGTGTCCCACAGCAAAGTGGACTAATGCGGAAGGATTTTTTTTTTACAGGGTTGGCAAGAGGGGGCGGGCCACTCACTACAAGTCAGTGGGCCACTCGTGGCCCGCGGGCCATGGGTTGAAGACCCCTGGTCTACTGTAATGCTCCCCCCCATGTCTGATCCAGGAGATCCTCTGTTGTAATGATCCTCTATGTCTGATCCAGGAGATCCTCTGCTGTAATGCTCCCCTATGTCTGATCCAGGAGATCCTCTGTTGTAATGATCCTCTATGTCTGATCCAAGAGATCCTTTGCTGTAATGCTCCCCTATGTCTGATCCAGGAGATCTACTGAGCCCCCCTCCACCTAAATGCGGGTACTCAGCCTCTATACACACCACACTGGAGCAGACAGTGATAGTGTTGGGTTGTTACTACAAGGCTACGGGACAGATATATTAATTATAGAATTTTAGGCCTGATAATTATATATATATATATATATATATATATATATATATATATATATATATATATATATATATATATATATATATATATACTGTATATTATATAATCAGGCTATTTACCCTGAAATTACAAATCTGCAATAGTGCACAGCAGCAGCCAATCAGAAATGGGCTTTCATCGTCTAAATTCATCTAAATCATTTAAGCTGACAGTTGATTGGTTGCTCCTTGTTCTTGCCCATAATGCTCTCTGCTGATATGGGACCCTGCCGTGCCATGTGAAGGTAGGTGTATTATACACCTATAGTATCGTGTCCAGGGGTCATTCATACTAGCTATTAGGAGGTCCCATTCCTCTGGGACCCTGCGTAATATAGCCGGGACCTTATGAGGGCATTAGCCACAGATGAATGCGTATTATACACCATTTAGTACATACTGATAGTGTTATCCTGCCGGCAGGTTTGGGCCTGTCCTCCTACGCTGATGACCCAGCTCAGGCCGGGGAGATCCTGAAGCCCTGCATGGACGAGGTGCTGGCCATTATCCCTACGGACCAGCACAAGGAGACCACCACCTCGCTGGGGGCGACTGCCGGAATGAGGCTTCTGAAGTGAGTCTGTGTCCCCAACAGTACTGTAACTGTATAAATATGGGCAGTAGCGGTTATCAGCCCGTCACGGTGACGTAACAACATAACGGTAATGTTAGCGCCCAAGGCTGTGGTCAACACCTAGTGGCCGCCAGGGTGCACAACACTTGAATTCCCCCTATAGAGGTGAGGAGCAGCGCTAGCCGTTTATTATATAGTATGCAGAGGACGTCTCATATCTGGACCAGGGGTGAATGAAGAGGGTATAGTTCCCTAGAGAGATCTAAGCGCCATCTATGATCCTGCTCCACTAAGTTACTACTAGAGGAGGGGGTGGGGCCTTCAAGCACGGAGCCCATAAGGGATTTCCCCTGTATAGCGGTGGGCCAGTCCGCCCCTGCTTAGCAATATAACGTGGCTCTAGGTTTGCTCTGATTCTGCTCCTGGGTGTACTGTGTGACCCAATCAGAGCCCACGAGACTCAGGGAGGACATTAACCTCCCGAGTACAGACGGCCGGGAGCTCTCATACTCTTTGGTTGCTGCTGATGTAACAAAGCCTCGCTTCATCAGAAGAACCCAAGCAGATCACTTCCCAGTCTGTCATGATAACATGTAAAACAGGCGCTACGCTTGTTTTCATGACAACTAATTGTAGAGTAATTAAATATTGTTACAGCAGTATTTCCGCAACATTTGTTTTGCTATTGGCCCAAGGTCAGTTATTTTGTTTTGGGCTGCCATCAGAATAAGCAGGGTCCAGGACTGACAAAATAGGCACCCCCCCCCCCCCCCCCCCTCCTCCCTCCTGGAACTCCCAGCATGCCTGGCGAGACCTCAGGTGTCCTCAGTATGGTCATACATAACATAACCCTCCCCGGATCATCCACTTGTTGCCAGACCATGCAGGCAGGTCCAGGGACTACAGAGTGGTGTGCCCATTGGAGGCAGGATCCAGGGGACTTGCCCAATGTCCTTTTATCTGTACTCAGGGCTATTTTTCAGCAGGCTGAGGCTCCAGCAGGAACTGAGGCCCTTATTCTAGTTCACTCTTTCTGACAAAATATTTCTTAGATGGACAAAACCATTTGCACTGCAGGTGAGGCAGGTGTAAAACCCCACCCAAATCTAATTCTCTCTGCACAAGTAACACCTGCCTCACCTGCAGTGCACATGGTTTTGTCCATCTAAGAAATATTTTGTCAGAAAGAGTGAACTAGAATAAGGGCCTCAGTTCCTGCTGGAGCCTGCTGAAAAATAGCCCTGTCTGTACTCTTTTAAATGGGAGCTAATCAGGGAGATTATGAAGCTCCTGTTGGTTCTTACCTGGGTGATCTCACTAAAGTCACCACTAACCCCGCAACCTTGCACTCGCTCCCTGCTGCACTGCAGGGGGGCAGATGTAACAGGTGCAGAGAGCGTTAGATTTAAGTGGTGGATATCCAAACTGAAATCTATATTGCAGTGTATAGATAAAGCAGTCAGACATGTGTGGGCTACATGCAAAAGCAACCAGAATTTACCCTACACATAAACTATATAGATGTCTGCCTGCATGGCAAAATGGTTTGTTCCAAATACAAAGTTACTTGCATTTGTTTTGCAGAACCATGCTGCACTGCAGATGGGGCAGATGTAATATGTGCAGAGAGAGTTGGGTTTGGGTTTATTTTGTTTCTGTGCAGGGTAAATACTGGCTGTTTTATTCTTAGACTGCAAATTAGTTTCAACACACCTCACCCAAATTGAACTCTCTCTGCACCTGTTACATCTGCCCCACCTGCAGTGCAGCATGATTTTACCCATTTTGAGAACAAAATTAGTCTGGTTGATTAAAGTCTGAATTAGGCCCATTGTTTGGCTTACCCTTGTTAGCTGCATATATATATATATATAATATAACACATATTTATACACAGACTGCTAGATGGGTTGTGTTTTCTCTGCTCTTCTGGACTGACAGCCAGACTCTAACTATGCTCTCAGCTTGCAGAACCAGACCAAATCCCAGCGCATATTTGAAGAAGTCTCGAAAACTCTCAGCAAGTATCCAGTGAACTTCCGCGGAGCCCGAATACTGGATGGAAAGGAGGAGGGCTCCTTAGGCTGGATCACCGTGAACTATCTCCTGGGAACCCTCATACAGGTCAGTGGTCAAGTTGTCACCTTTCACCTCTCCCCCCCCCAATCCATGATCTGAGCGTCTTTTCCTTGTGCCCCAGTATACATACATACAGAGCTGGATACATCCCAAGCAAGCCCTGACGTTTGGTGCCATGGACCTTGGAGGTGCCTCCACCCAAATGACATTCCAGCCTCAAGGGGTCATTGAAGACAAAAGCACGGAGATGTTTTACAGACTGTACGGCTATGACTACACCATATACACCAACAGCTACCTCTGCTATGGCCAAGACCAGGCAATGAAGCAACTGCTTGCACACCTCATAGAGGTACGGAATATAGAGGTCCCACAATCCAAGGACATCCCCGGGGCGGGGGGAAGATCCATCAGGCCAATTTCAGAAGTTGTCCCTTTAAACCAGCTTCTATCACTTATCTACAGTCTATAAAAAACAACAACGAGATGATTTGGTTGCTAGCGGCAACTTTGACACACGGGTTCTTTAGACGTCTCAGTACATCCTGCCCTCTAATTATGTCTGACATTCATCTACCATCCACTGGGGCGTGGTGGGAGAATAAAATAGTGTGCCTGTCGCATGAGAGGGTATGCAGAGCACTTTAAACTGTGTCCATGTCGACTGTGTTGACATTCAGGTAAAAAAAACAGGGGAAAAACCCCATGTCGACCTTTTCACTGTCGACCTAGACATTGTCGAACTAATGGAACAAGATATGGAAGTGACTGCGCTAATAATGGTATGCTACTCACATCGATAATCAAAGTATTTAATATGCAATTTAACCATACAATATAAAAAATGGTTTTAAAACGGATATGAGTATATCTTTAAAACATGTGGGGAGGGGGAAAAAAAAGGGTATCAAGGGGTGACTTTTTGACTGGTTTGATAGTTCATACGGTACCGTATTGTTATGCCAGTTGGTTAAGTGGTAGTCCTTTTTTTCGTTTAAAGTACCTCACTGAAGTTTGGTGGGAATGGTGGCTCCAATTGCCCCGTTGGCTGTCCAAATGGAGAGTGCAAGGTTTTTCTGCAAATTCTGTAGCCCAATAGGTGGTATGAGGTATCTTTGGATATTTTGGAATCAGTGTCACAGTAATGGTTTTGAATCCAACAAGCCAAAAAAGTCCAAAAATATGTTTGGAGGTTTTAGACGGTATTGTGGCAGAAGTGAAATGGTGGGTCCAGTCAGTCAGCCCCAGGTGATTCAAACCAGTCAAAAAGTCACCCCTTGATACCCTTTTTTTCCCCCTCCCCACATGTTTTAAAGATATACTCATATCCGTTTTAAAACCATTTTTTATATTGTATGGTTAAATTGCATATTAAATACTTTGATTATCGATGTGAGTAGCATACCATTTTTAGCGCAGTCACTTCCATATCTTGTTCTGTTTGTCTCTATTGGGGAGTGACACCCCCATATTTTGTACTGCTGCTTGACCACACAGCTCTATCTGTTGCGCCTCCACCTAGATAACCCAGTTATCTTTTTTTCTCAATTGTCGAACTAATGACCTGTCGAACTAATGACCTTTCAGCCAAGAGCCATGTCGACATTTTCCAATGTCGACCTATACCCATGTCGACATTTTCCCATGTCGACCTAATGACTGTCGACCATCATGTTGTAGACCAAATGATCCCAACCTATGTGTAGGCCCCATTAGACTGAGCGTCTGTAGACACAACTACCTGCTGATTATACTGGACGGACCTCTTCACGGAACGGTATGCGTACACCTGGACCTTGCATCATATGCGCTGGGTTGGTGCACATAGGATATAATGCATCGTTATTCAGGGATAGGTAGACCCCCTTCGCTGTCGGCGCTGTTATCCCTCAATTCGCTCTCTATCTGTTGTAAGTTAAATAATTTCTGTTCTTTTTAGACGCAAAGTTCAGCGACTGTCAGCCACCCTTGCTACCCGCGAGGCTACACCGCCAACGTCTCCCTGGCCTCTGTCTACAACAGTCCCTGTGTGAGATCAGCCCCCAGCAACTTGGGACCCAATGTCACTGTGGTGGGAACCGGGGACCCTCCCGAGTGCCAGGCTACCGTCAAGCAGATCTTCAACTTCTCAGCCTGCACCAGCAATTCCTGCTCCTTTAACGGGGTGTACCAGCCGCCTGTGCACGGGGAGTTCTATGTAAGTGGGGACTGGCGTAGTGCCCACTGGCGTAGTGCCTTCCTGGGTGTAGGGTGGAATTTAGAATGTCTTGCTCCAGTGTACAAGGTGGGCACAGTACAAAGTACGCCACGATGGGCAAGTGCTCTATGAAACCATAAAGTGGATTTATGAGCTGGGTACGTTCGGTCTGATTCATGTCTGTCAGCAAAGCAAAAACAGCAAGTAACTGTGTCTGGAACTCACCATGTAACTCTCTCTGCAACTTGTTACATCTGACACCAGCAGTGCAGCATGACGTTAACCAGGTGCACATGTTACATCTGCCCCCAGCAGTGCAGCATGATGTTACCTAGGTCATACTTGCCTACTTTTGAAATATAGTTTCAGGGAGATTATAGTTCGTAATAGAATTTTGCACAGCGCCCCATTGAGGGGGCGTGTCATACTCCACCCAAAGGGGTGTGTCTAGTTCCCTATATGGAGAGATTGTGAAAAGAGATAGTGAACGTGGCACCTAGAAGCGTGGCTGTGTACTGCTGCATCTGAGAGGAATCTTTTACAATGACTTATATCCAAATGTAGATGAGCCCCAAAGTTAGTAAGAGACACTATACTTGGTAAAGTGCTGGGAAATGGGGCTGATGAGTCAATGTAAATGTATCTATCTCTCATTCCTTTTTCCCCAAATATGTAACATGAGGGAGATTGCTAGACTAATGAGGGAGAGAGGGAGATTGCTGCTATGTCAGGGAGTCTCCTGCAGAATGCAGGAGGGGAGGTAACTATGGTGTAACTGTGTAATGTGGGCTAGGTGACATGAGGGAGATTGCTAGACTAATGAGGGAGAGAGGGAGATTGCTGCTATGTCAGGGAGTCTCCTGCAGAATGCAGGAGGGGAGGTAACTATGGTGTAACTGTGTAATGTGGGCTAGGTGACATGAGGGAGATTGCTAGACTAATGAGGGAGAGAGGGAGATTGCTGCTATGTCAGGGAGTCTCCTGCAGAATGCAGGAGGGGAGGTAACTATGATGTAACAGTGTAATATGGGCTAGGTGCCCAGTTACATCTGCCCTCTGCAGTGCAGCATGGTGTTACCTAGGTGCACATGTTACATATGCCCCCCCTGCAGTGCAGCATTGTGTTACCCTGGTGCCCAGTTACATCTGCCCTCTGCAGTACAGCATGGTGTTACCCGGGTGCACATGTCATGAATCAGGCCCTTTGTACGACTAGAGATTTCAGGTTCCAGTCAATGGATAGTTAGGGTCTAGTTAGATGGTCAATCGTTTGACATGCATTATATCGACATGGTCAAAAGGTTGAAAGGAAAAAGGTTGACAGAAATGATCGACCCAAGTTTGTTTCAAATTTTTCCCAACTCTTGCTTTATTTATCTCCTATGTAAAGGGCCAGATGTAGCAAGCTTAAAAAAAGTGATAAAATGGAGAGTGACAAACAACCAGTCAATCAGCTCCTAAATGAAATTATTCAAACCCAGTGTGTAACTTGGCAGTTAGGAGCAGATTCTCCATTTTATCACTTTTTGAAGCTTGATACGTCTGCCCTTAGACTGGGTATAGGAACACTGACCGCAGCGTGGCGAGTGTAGCCACGTTGTCACCAGTTGTGGTCACAGACTGTGAAGTGGACACATTTTGGCTTATACCATTTCTATGTCGACCCAATAACACCCCGCTCACGTCTCCCCGCTCGTGTCTCCCCGCTCGTGTCTCCCCGCTCGTGTCTCCCCGCTCATGTCTCCCCGCTCATGTCTCCCCACTCATGTCTCCTCGCAGGCCTTCTCTGCTTTCTACTACACCTTCAGCTTCCTAAACCTGACCTGCGGACAGTCCCTGGGTGCGACCAACAGCTCCGTCTGGCAATACTGCTCCAGTAACTGGGCCGAGGTAAGGTCTGGGCAGATGTACTACAGAATATGAGCACTGCGCAATTCCTTCCACACATAGGGCCTTATTCTAGTTGAGTCGGACGGATGCGTATTTCAGACAGGAACCGAGTGTTCTTAGCCCCGCCTACCGTACGGATCGCTCACACCATCCGAATTCGGTAAGATGCCAAGCAAACGGAGCGCGAGTGGATGTTTCATGTGAACACCTCCCCCCATCTGTGGGAACCTCCCCCATCCTCCGATAGTCGCTGACCATCGAATGAAGGACCGAGCGGTCAGACAGCACTGAGTGCTCCAGACCAGTCGGACATTTTTCCGTGTGAAAGCAGGGATATGGGCGGGCAGCTGTCATCCGGCTATGTCAGCTGTCCGCCCGCCACACGTGCGTCACGGCCGGCTTAACATATGTACGCCCAGCGTTTTCATGGGAACGCCCATGAAACGTGGGGCGTACGTATATGGTAATGAGCCCAAACAGCCCTTCACGCCCCTCTCCACCCCCTGCTCGGACGGTTCCGACCGATCATTTTCTGCACGGAACTCACGCCGTATTCGGACGTGCGAGGCGTTGACACATGCGCAGAAACACCTCTGCACATGGGCAAACACAATACATTGGCCGTCCGACCGAACACGCGGCCGTCCGACTCAATCAGAATAAGGGCCATAGGGGATTATTCTTATTTTTTCGCTCCCCCCGCGCATGTCATTTTTATATCATAGTTGTGGAGATGCTGTCCTATGCGCTAACACATTCTCCTGCCGCTTCCAGCTCAGCGCCACTTACCCCCTGGAGAACAGGAAACGGCTGCTGGAATACTGCACCTCTGCTATGTACATCCTCACGCTGCTCCTGGACGGGTACAAGTTTGACAGCCAGACGTGGAGCAGTATACATTTCGCTAAACAGGTGTGTACTGTCATTGTGTAACAGAGATGCAGCGATGCTCCCGCTACTGCTGCTGTAACCACAACACTTCAATGCCCCCCATACAGCTGAGGAGCAGTTGGCCTTTTATTATATAGGATAAATAGGGACACACAGGAACAATAAGAAATGACTAGCTGATGTGCCCGACTTCAATGGGGCAAAGGTTTGCAGGTTGGAACATTTCAGCCCGTTTCGCCCCCTTAGGAGTCAAATTTGGAAAATCCCTGCTTAGTGGTTGGCAGCAAATAACAGTCACAGTTTCCAGACCAGGTCACATGTTCCAGGACACTATAATATATTCCAGAGCACAATAGTGATGCAGCAGGCAGATGTTTTGGCACATAACTCCGAAATGAAGCAACCGATTACAATGCCGATATAATTTAGCAAATCTACAGACCAAAAGCCCTAATCTGGTGTATGTCCTGCTCTGGCAACCGCATCATAGAAATATGTCACTCAGAAAAGTCCTCCTACAGTATATACATAATTATCGGGTAATTAATAACTATGCCCCGTAGATTGTAGATATAAAATATACATATAGGGTATAGATTGTATAGCTGCAGACCATATATATATAGAATATACATAACGATTATTAATATAGATAATGTTGATATGTAATGTCACTGCTTCGCTGTCCCCCCCCCCCTTCCTCAGGCTGGTAATGCTGATGTCGGCTGGACTCTGGGGTACATGCTGAACCTGACCAATCAGATCCCTTCGGAGGGTCCCTCTCTGCTCAAGGCCCACGGCTACAACATCTGGGTGTCAGCCATATTCTTTATCGTGCTGAGCGTGGCGGCGGGACTGGTGGCCGCTCCCTTACACTGTTACTGCCGGAACACCTGCTCGGGCCAAGCAGAATGGACATGAGATCGGAGACAGGACCCCGGGATGGATGGGGGGGGGCGGCATCTGTAGGACTATTACTGATCTATAGGAGCACTTAGGGGATATAAATAATTTTTAGAATACATGGTTGATTACACTGCACCCTGGCCCAGTAACGTCTACACAGTCCCCCCCACAGGACTCCTGCCACAGTCCGCCATTGATCCTGGGATGGGGGGATCCTATCGGCGATGATTATGGGGTTCTCTCTGATTGCACTGTATATATTGATGTTCATCTGTTACAGGAAGCATCGCGAGGAGGGAGAACGACTGCCACACAGGGACGCCAGTCGCCAATGGCTGCTCTGTTATTGGTCGGCTGTCATACAATAACCACGTATGCCTATCCCTCTGTTGCATCCTAGAAAATGATAGACAGAATCTGGTTACTATGGGCAACATCGCCGTTTGTAGAAGATTTAGTAACTCCACCCCGTAGAGTGTGAGCTCAGATGGCAAGACCAGCATTACCCTCTGTGACATGTAATTGGATGCACTTTATTTGTAGTATACCCCTCAGTGTACAGCGCTGTGTACTGTGTTGTTTATTGAAAGTGATATAAAATTTGCAACCGTACATGCGTACTCCCCTGGAACATCCAAAATTGGGGGGATTAGGTCAGCCGGAGAATTGCGGAGCACAGCTTACGAAAATATCGCCGACCTCTCATTAGCAGCAAATACATCCGCAGCCGCGCACCGCATCAGATGTGTACGCAGTCCGTGCGTAGCCCAGGATTTACTCATCGGCTACGAGAGAAACAGGCTGATCGGGGGGGAGCTGACGTCACATGACTTCCCCTCACACACCTGCATTATCCCTGACACTCCCAGATAACAGCCGCTCACCATGTAATGATTCCCCAATGTGCACAGTCTGTACGTAGCCCAGGAGCTGCGATACAATCAGACTGATCGGGGGCAGAGCTGATGTCACATGACTTCCTGTTACACACCTGCGGTTTCCCTGACACTCCCAGATTACAGCCAGCGACAGGGCCGGATTAAGCCTTCGGGGGGCCCCCCTCCCACTTGTCATTATTGACCGCAAACTGCACAGGAGAATATTACACTGTCAAAACACAGAGCAAAGGCAGTATAAACTTGGTCAATGGGTAAATGCAGGGGGGGATTACTATAAATTTATATATATATAAAATACCACATGAAAAGCCTGTGTTTGTCCCTCTGTACCTTACTCTGACAGGCTCAGCGCTTCCTCTAATTAAAAACCCTCCCATGATGAGGCCACTGCTGCTGCTGTCCTCCATGGGCCTGAGAAGCATATGATAAGTTCAGCACAAGTCTCCCAGTAATGCGCTGCACTTGTGCAGTGAGTGTTCCTCGGCTCCCGATGCTCAGCACCATTAATCATTGGCAGATAGGTGAAGCTGCAGCACTACCCCACTGCCATGCACAAAGCCTTTAGCTATAAAATACATGCCAACCACAGGGGGCTCCTAGAGAGATGGGGGGTACTGACCCCATGTGCCCCTCCCCCCCTTAATCCGGCCCTGGCCAGTGATCAAACAAGTAGCAGGATGTTATTGCAGGATGGCGTCATGCATGCATACTACAGTATGTGCAGTCTATTGATAATTGTCCTCAAATTCGCAGGCGTGTGATCAGGTTTTAATCAGGCTCAATATCTAAGTTGACAGTCATTACATCGACAGCAGAAGGTCGACATTGACAAAAACACAAGCAAAAAGGCAGCAAGAAAAAGGTGGACAATGTTGATGTAGACATTGTGTGTCAGCCATACGGATACCCACACCTAGAATGCAGACTATTGTGCTGGGTAAAACAACATAAGGGTGACGTCAATACCGACACAGCCGTCTCTGGATACCTATCCCCCAGCTGCCGCTGCTGAATGTCACGTCCACCATTCCTCATCCTGTCATTATGGCCCATTTATATGTCTCCTAGTAACCTAGGATAAGAGCAGAACAGGACGGTCCGTCCCTAGAACGTCAGGGTGTGGATCATTAGGTCTGCAACAAGTTGGTGGACACCATTAGGTCAACATGCATAAAGGTCGACATCGGTCTCGGTCAACACATACATTAGGTCGACATGGGTAAGATCGACAGTCAAAAGTTTTTTCACTGTTTTTGGAACCCGAATGTCGACACAGTCGACACGGTCACTGAAATGTAGCACCGCGTCCCCTGGCATGGCTCGTTGCGCTTGCCATGCTTTGGGCACAGTGCCTCGCTATGTTCGGCACACTATTTTATTCTACCACCATACCCTAGTGGATGGTAGGGCATGAAATACCGCATGTCGGCACATGTTGGCTCGAAAAACAGTGAAAAAACCCCATGTCGACCTTTAGGTTGTCGACCTTGCCCAAGTCAACCTAATGCTTGCGTCGACCTAGAGCCATGTCAACCTTTCTGTATGTCGACCTAATGACCGTATCCCGAATGTCCGGCTCCAGTGAGGAGCTGCTTGGGCTGTGGTGCACCTTGCTAAAAAGAACTTTCATTGGGCTACGGCACCACCTAGTGACAGTACAGGGTACTTCAGTCTATTGTGCTGGTAGTCACCAGCCCTGCAAGATGACAGTGATCTCCACAACGTCAGCTGTGCGCAAATGAACGAGGCAACATTTAAAATTGCTCCGTTGGGTGCCCTCTAGTGACCGCCGGCACGTACAACACTTGATTTCCCACCATAGAGGTGAGGAGCTGTGTTCGCCATTTATGACATAGGATTATGGCCACATTCACCCCAAAGACAGGCAAAGCTATAGGCAGCCCTGATTCCGATGTTTGTGGGATTTGTGTTGCAGTGTATTATGGGGGCGATTCGCTACACCGGGCAATTGTTGGGGCTCATGCGAACGCCTTCGGAGAGTTTCACAACCGCCGTGGCATTCACTCCAGGATGGGCCTATGTGCCGGTTGCACTGTATTAGGGATGGCCATCAATGGTTGCCATCGATGGCAAAAGTGCACATGGCCATCGATAGTGAAAAACTATGCAATGGGTGACCATCGATAGTTTTACATATCGATGGTCATCTATTATGTGTGAGTGATTGGCCTGTGGGCCAATCAAAACATGTGGGCTCCGTGTCCCGGCACTTTGAAAAAAAAAAAAAACCCAGCAAAACATTGGTTTTGCTGTGCCATCGATGTAGGGAAACCATCTGGTTCTCCCTCATCGATGACAAAAGTATTCGACATCGGCCATAAACCATCGATGATTTTGAATCATCGATGGTCGATTGCCATCCCTACGCTGTATCTGTGAATAAACAAATACTCTTCTGGATGATGGTGCAAGATACCATGTAACATACACAGAGGCCGCAAGTGTCACATTGTATATACTTTTACTGTATTAATAGGAAACATACAATGACCTATGGTACAAACTGTCACCGTAATAAATAATCTCATGTCATATAAAAAGCTCTGATAATACATTTGTAAAATGTCACTGTCTATCCCCGTCGTATATGCCGGGCTGGGGCAGCTCACGGCAGGCAGCAATCCCAATATAACGGCGGCTTCCGGTCAGAAAGGTATCCTGGCTCCTTAGGAATCCGTGTGACCGTATCCAGCGCAGGGGCTGACAGTCTGGTCCGAGGCTACACGTACATACTGCTAAATGAGGTGCGAGGTTATAGGTGTGGTACTGGAGGTTGGCACTGCGTCGGCACTCGTTCTTCCTGTACAGGTGACTGAATAGAAATCTATGTCGTCAGACGAAGGTCCCTCTATGTCCCTGGTGTATCTCGGTCATTGATGGTTGCAACAAAACACTTAGGAAAGATCCCGATGCTCCCATTGCAGTGACCTTCCAGCCAGTCCTCATTCACTGTC
Organism: Crinia signifera; assembly: GCF_055691185.1. Lineage (NCBI taxonomy): Eukaryota > Metazoa > Chordata > Amphibia > Anura > Myobatrachidae > Crinia > Crinia signifera. The sequence continues at coordinate 16,107,124 of NC_139225.1, forward strand.
AGGGGAGAACAGTAACATCGTCAGAGGGGAGTGAGATGTATGGTGGGTAGGGATGCCAATCCCAGGGCAATTTTTGTATCCCAGGTTCCAGGACTGAAAAATCCGGGGATTCTCAGGATCCCGAGATTTGCATCCCTAAAAAAATAAATAAACATGCCCGTCCTCCCCACAGATTTACTTACATGGGTGGCCAGGGCCCAGGGGTGGGGCAGAGAGCAGCGGTGCCTGGTGCCGCCCCGCAGATTTAATTCCATGGGGGGGAGCGGGGCAGAGAGCAGCGCTGCGGAGGTGCCTGCCTGGTGCCTGTGGGCAGGTAGTGGCAGCATTAGCTGGGCAGGAGGGGAGGCCAGGAGCGGTCAGCTGTGACAGGACGCTGCGTCCTGCACAGCGTGACGGTCAGAGGTCACGCTGTGCAGGCCACACGCCGGGTCGGGAACAGCCGGGCAGCTTTTGAGCGGGTGCTCAGAAGCTGCCCGGCATGCGCAGTCTAATCCCGAAATCCTGGGATTGGATACTCCTATCCTGGGATTGAAATCCCGGACATTTTGGGGCCAAATCCCGGGATCCCGCCGATCCCGGGATTGGCCACCCATAATTGTGGGGGAATGCCCAGTTAGCGCGGTGGTCTGGTTACACATCCAACATGGCTGCCGGATACATACTTTTATCTAACACACAACCTTCTTCCGTTAGGATGAGGAACATGCAAACTCTAAGCAGATAGGCCTTATTCAGATCTGATCGCAGTACAAACTTGTTCTGAAAATGGGCAAAACCATGTGCACTGCAGGTGGGGCAGATGTAACATGTGCAGAGAGAGTTATATTTGGGTGGGGTGTGTATAATAATGCAGCCAGTATTTAGCTGCACAGAAACAAAATTACTCACACAAATCTAACTTTATCTGCACATGTTACATCTGCCCCACCTGCAGTGCACATGGTTTTGTCCATTTTGGGAACAAATTTGTACTGCGATCAGATCTGAATAAGGGCCATAGTCCGCGCTGGATATCAATGAAGGGACACTCTTACCTTCTGAGAGGATGTCTATGGTATCCCCCTGGCTGAAGGTCAGATCTTCTGGTCCCTCGGCTGGGTAGGAGTAGATGGCGGCCATGCGATAGAGTATGGGTCTCCCCATACAGCGATACCCGTCCTGCACAGAGAAGGCGTCAGTATGGCTGAGGTGGTCACAGATACTCCCGCAGAGCAGTGAGGGGCCTGTGCGGTAGATTATCACACTAAGTAGGACGGGTGTCTGAGGCGAGGAGAGATCCGTCTCACTAGAATCAGGTCCACAGTGGGGAGAAATGACGGCCTCTTATCGCTTAGCAAAAGTCTGACATACTGCCGCGTTTCAGTCACGGCCAAAGGGGCGGCTTCTTCCTGTATAATGCAGAGCGTCTACAAACTTATTGATTTTATTACGATATCAAGAAACGTCATAACCATCAACCAATCTTACATATGATACTTCCAGAAAATGTGTCACAAAGCTCTGAGGAAGAGTCCATAGGAGTTACTTGAAACGCGTTGAAGCTCCTGTTACAGCTACCTTGATTGGGAAGCTTGGAGGAACCTGGCCAATAGGAGCAGGGAAGGTTTCTGGAGCCTCCATTTTGAAACCTGTTTCTTTGCTCCTCTTCAGGAGTTAGCATGGTCTGGTGATACGGTGTCCCTCGCACTGCTAGTACATCTCCAAAGTCTCTCTGGAAGTCCTATATGTAAGGTCGGTGGATGTTTACGGCCTTTGTATTGTAGATGTTCTGCACCGCTATACAATCTTTTGTATCCGTTTTTTGGGGCTACTCATGGAAAAATTTCTGTACCTCAAAGCCACAAGAAATTCTCACCCTGGAACTAGTGCGACGCCTCATCGGAATCTGACAGGATTTATCTATGGAAGCTTTGGAATTTAACGGAATTTCTCTGTTGAATTGATGAGCTCATTTGGAGTGATATCATTTTGTGCGGACAGAAGTGAAGATAATCTCTTTGGACAGAATGGGATCATTTGGTCTACAGCAAGTTGGTCAACAGTCATTAGGTCGACACCATTAGGTCGACATGGGGATAGGTTGACATGGTTCTAGGTCGACCTGGCTTTAGGTCGACCGGTCTTTAGGTCGACACAAGCATTAGGTTGACATGGTCTAGGTTGACAGTCAAAAGGTCAACACAGTTGACATGGACACTGGTTAAAGTGCACCACATCCCCTCGCATGGCGCGCTACGCTCACCATCCTTCGGGCACACTATTTTATTCTCCCACCACGCCCTAGTGGATGGTAGGGCATGAAATATCGCCTGTCGGCTCAAAAAAACTGTGAAAAACCCCATGTCGACATTTTGACTGTCGACCTAGACCATGTCGACCCAATGCTTGTGTCGACATAATGACCTGTCGACCTAAAGCCATGTTGACCTTGACCCAAGTCGACCTATCCCCATGTTGACCTAATGGTGTCGACTTAACGACTGTCGACCAACTTGCTGTAGACCAAATGACTGTATCCCCTTTGGACATTGAGGTCGGGAACCACCGGATTACATTTCAGCGGCATATATAGGTGCGCTATTACATATTCCACCTTTAATTGTACAGGACGACAGCAGGCTGTTACCTTACAACTCAGCGTCAGCCGCTTGTTCCTCGCCTGTCCCCACAACCCCTGCAGGTCTCCGTCATCCTTCACTGGGGTCACGTGTTTGGCCTCCACATCCCTGTAACTGATCAATAGAGTATGTATCAGGCATTGCAGCTGTATACTAAGTATAGATTAAATATATATTTCACATACGTTCATGTGCAACCATGGGCATCAATAGACCAGGTATAATAAGAAAATAATTACATATCCAGAATCACGAGCACTCGGCTCCAAGAAAATGGCTGCTCTCCTGTCCTTACCTCAGGTGGATGTCCATCTGGGCTCCCTGCTGCATTATCTTCTGCCTGAGAAGGTGCTGCAGCTGAAGGTAGCTGATGTCCTTCCTCACAGATAAATCTACGGTGAACTCTGTGTGTACCTGTAAGGTTATGCTGTCCTCCTCCCCAGCTTCTGCTGCATGGTCCAGATTGTCCTGTGTCCGGAAATCAGACGTGAAGTTACAGATGCGCCTTTACAGTTACAGACCCTTTTATCAGGAACATAATTCCCTGCTCACACATAATGTAAGACTGCAGTTACCTGTGTTGCAGGTAACACCCATCTCTTCAACTCATCACAGGTAGTGGCGCACATGGGGCGGAGGGTTTTAGTAACCAGAATCCCCCAATATTAATGGGGTGTGGTATAGAAGTTCTATAATAATTAGATCTGCACCCACCAGGTTGACCACATATGGTATATGTGCAATAATTAATGTGCAGCAGGAGAACACGTGACTCCAGGGGCACGTACCTTGGGGGTCAAAGTGGCCACCAGCAAAACAAATCAACAGGGGGAGGTGTTGCTTTATGCTTTACCTCTCCCCATGGTTTGATACAACTCCTCACATCATCTCATTAACATTTGAAATATAAAAATAAATGTATGACCTTTCCATCTTCCTGTTTGGGGTGTTGAGCGCTTTGTAGGGTGACAACGGTCTCCACCTTTGTCTGAGGTCTTTGTGGGGCCAGAACCTCCTTTACTGGCCCTACTATAGGAGGAGATATCACATGTTCTATCGGACAGGAACTATAGAGTATTTTCCCATCCATAACATTAGTAGGGACAGCCATATCCACTACATCTCCAGAAGGTGAAGGCACATCCAAGTCTTGGCCTCCTCTTAGGTGGACAGCTGTCTCCACCACTTGGTCTTCCCTAACACGGACATCCATTGTTCTTCTCTGTTGGAAAAGGAGAACTCAGCAAGAGATCGACTTTGCGCCTTAATAGAATGGCAACTTCTCTGCCCGCTATATCTCAGTTACCTCAATGGGTTCTGGAAGGTCTTCTGTGGGCCGTGGTGGAACATCCTGATCTGTAATGTAAAACAAATCATTAAAGACATAGGGCTTGATTCACCAAGCAGTGTTTGGTTGCTATGGGCAACGTTTCCACTGGTCCATTTCACTCTTTCAAGTCTTGATATATCAAGGAAATAGTCACGAACAGAAAAAAAAAGAAGCTTGGTCTGCAAAACAACTCTTCTTAATGACCACTTCTGTCTGGGTTTGGCCAATGGTGTGTGCGGTCTATGATGTGTGGGTATGGCCAATGCTGTGTGGGTGTGGTCAGTTCTGTGTGGGTGTGGCCAGTGTCTGGTGGGCGTGGATACCAGCTACATTATCCCCCCATTGTCTCACTAAACTCAGTAACACCAAAACACCAAACTGATTGGCCCATTCCCCCGACAATAATTCCTACCCTGTGGTGGCCATTGCTCGCCCGCCAGCTTCACATTAGGTCTAGTTGGTGGCATCTTTGCGGGGGGTAGAGGGATCCCGTTATTCATTTTCTGTTGGAAGAGAAAATATTACTATTAGAAGACATTCAACAACCCAGCCCAGGGTCATACTTAGCTACTCTCCAAAATCGTCGCTCCCAGAAATCGGCTAAGGTTACCGGCCACCCAGAAGAGTCAGCAAGTCTCCCAATGGCAGCCATGACATCCCACCCAGCCACCGGATCTATTAACTGCATCATGAAATGACCAATCATAAGAGCTGACTGATCCCTGTGAACCAATTAGATACTTGCTTTCATGGTTGAGCATACACTGGGCAGATAAAAGTCCATTACTGATTGGATGCTGCCTAAATGAATCTGTGTAACACCAGTTTGTGCATATTAGTGACAGACATAAAGGGAAGTAATGATGTCATCACCTTCATATCGGCTTTGGGCGCGATCACCGGTTCCAGGAAATTAGTTGGAATTAGAATTTTCTATAACAGAAGGTGAAGAACATGAAAGGAGATAAATCAGAATAAGACACAACAGAAGCGATGGCTGTAGGCGGAGGGAAATACTGCAGAGGGGAGGGGTTAGGCGCTGCCGTAAGGGCCAGTAGGGGGCACTTACCTGACCGTCGTGGATAGCCGTTGCCCAGCCTCCATCTTTATTCAGGACGTACACGATGCTGCTAGCTTTCACGGCCACCTCTGCAGAATGTTCCGGGTAATAATGGACTAAGACACGATGATACCCGGCATCCCGACCTCTGTGAGGGTCACGTGAGATTATGGCTACAATATTACATCCTGGTCTGGCCCCAGAGCTGTAACCCCTATTACCCCCAGAAGTGTGACCCCCTATTACCCCCAGCAGTGTGACCCCCATTACCCCCAGCAGTGTGACCCCTATGACACCCAGCGGTGTGACCCCCTATTACCCCCAGCAGTGTAACCCCTATGACACCCAGCGGTGTAACCCCCTATTACCCCCAGCAGTGTAACCCCTATGACACCCAGCGGTGTAACCCCCTATTACCCCCAGCAGTGTAACCCCTATGACACCCAGAGCTGTAACCCCCTATTACCCCCAGAGCTGTAACCCCCTATCACCCCTAGAACTGTAACAACCTCTTACCCACCGAACTGTAACCCCCTATTACCCCCCATGAACTGTAACCCCCTATTACCCCTAGAACTGTAACCCCCTATTACCCCCCCCCCCGAACTGTAACCCCCTATTACCCCCAGAACTGTAACCCCCTATTACCCCCCAGAACTGTAACCCCCCTATTACCCCTAGAACTGTAGCCCCTATTACCCCCAGAACCATAACCACTTACTGCATGGCGTCTGGACATGGCTCGTAGAATCCCGGCTTCTGCGGAACGTACAGTAAGAAAAGAGGCATGGGAGGGAATTCCCAGCTTACCAGGAGGAATACGGCTGTATTACAGTACTGTACTATACTGTATATACAGAGTGATGTGCTATATACAGCGTGGTGTGTTCTATACAGTACTGTACTATATACTGAGTGATGTACTATATACAGTACTGTACTATATACAGAGTGATGTGATATATACTGAGTGATGTACTATATACAGTACTGTACTATATACCAGTGGCGTAACTACCTAATTGTCCCCCCCCCCCCGCAGCATATTTTTAGGCGCCCCCCTCCCCTCGGCCCCCTCCCTCCCCTCCCCTCGGCCCCCGTACCTGCCCGGCCGCATCTGCCTGTCACGGTCCCGTCTCTCCCGGCGCCGGCTCCTGCTGCTGTAATGAAAACGGACTCTTAGAAAATGGCTGCCCCCATACTGCAGACAGAAAACTGTCTGCAGTATGGGGGCAGCCATTTTCTAAGAGTCTGTTATCATTATAGCAGCAGGAGCCGGCGCCGGAAGATACGGGACCGTGACAGGCAGATGCGGCCGGACAGCAGCGGGTAAGCGGTAGCTATAGCCCCGCAGACCCCCGGCGCCCACAGGTTCTCTGCGCCTCCCCGCCACCGCGGGGGCTGCGGAGCTATAGCTACGCCACAGCTATATACAGAGTGATGTGCTATATACAGAGTGATGTACTATATACAGTACTGTACTATATACAGAGTGATGTACTATACACAGTACTGTACTATATACAGAGTGATGTACTATATATAGTACTGTACTATATACAGAGTGATGCGCTATATACAGAGTGATGTACTATATACAGTACTGTACTATATACAGAGTGATGTACTATATACAGTACTGTACTATATACAGAGAGATGTGCTATATACAGGGTGATGTAATATATACGCAGTTATACACCTACCCAAATATAATAAATATTTACCAAGTTATCCTGCGCGCCCCAGTGTATTACCATTGGCAGTGGACAGGTCATATTGCTGTGGGCTATGTGACAAAGATGCTGAAACTCTCTGTAACTGCGCCTGACGCAGATAGGACCAGGACTGTCTTATGACTGCTGCCAGCCACAGGGCCGTAACTTGGGTTGTGCACACATGCACTGGCCACCCCCATCTCCCCCACTTTCAGTCACACAGTCCTTTATTTAAGGCACACATTTCCAAATACACTCATACAGAAGCAAATAGCTCCATGAGTAATGTGTCTGACTGCAATGTGGAAAGTCATGGGTTCGAATCCTGTGCATTAAACAAAGGAGGGTGTGACTGAAGGTCCTGGGTATGACTGCTAAGGAATGTGTGACTTTTACATTTTAGAAACATCAATGACTCTATCACTATGACCCAGCACATTTCTACTTTGCAGGACACGTTGGTGTTATACTAAATATATTCTGAATGTTTGATATTACGACAAATAACTAAGGACTTACTACAACCTACATCAGACCCACCTGGGGACGGAGAGGCTCGAAGCCGCTGTACTGGTCATTGGGAACCACAGAGGAGATGATCTAGGCAGTACAAAGGAAATTTGTTAATGGACTAAAATATCTTCATAAAAATCATGAATCAGTCTTATTGGTTCTCCTTCCTAAACCGAATGTAACTCTCTGGTATCGCAGACCAGGCACAGCCAATAGGAAAGTATAAATCCCAGTATAGATTTCTGAATGAGTCCATGAGACAATATGGTTGTAACTATAGGTTACGGCATGACCAGATACTTCTTACATGGAAACTTGCCCCTGGCTCTATGCAAGGTGCAGGTCATTTGCCTTAATGCGCAACCGCCATTAGCGACACACACATGCCCAAAAGGCGGGTCATCTCTATGACACTGCTTACTCACTGCCCTGCAACTGCAGGTTCCCGTATACCCTATACCAACTGAATGTCTGGGCATATGGAATTTGGTTGCATTCGCAGAAGGAAATAAATTCCTCTGCTGCGACCGGCATCACTGCTGCGCAGGGGCATAGCGAGGGCGGAGCACGAGCTCCAGGGGGGCGGAAGGTCACAGGGTGCCGGAGCCACACACCACAATCTCTGCCCTGTATGCCACCTGCCTGCTGTCTTCTGGGCAGCGCATGAGTCAGGGGACAGAACTTCTGTCCCCTGACTCATGCGCTGCCCGGCCGTGGTTCACAATATCGGCTGTGTGAGCCACGGCCGGGACGGCACAGGAGTCAGGACACAAAGCAGGTGTGTCTGCTGCGAGCCAATAGGAGCTTGCGGTCCAGCAGCCAATCAGGAGCAGCATTGCTGGCTGCTGGACCATTTCTATAGGCTCTCGGTCCAGCGGGAGACTTGAAAATAGTGGCGGACAACGAGCAATTTCAGACCCCCTTGGCAATAAGCTATTTCAGTCTCCCTTGGCAACAAGCTATTTCAATCCCCCTTATCATCGAGCATGAAGCCCCCTTGGCATCGAGCATGAAGGTAAGTGGCCATTATGTGTCAAATGTGTAATGGGCATCACGATGTGTGGCACAATGTGTAATGGGCATTACGGTTTGTTATATAGTATGTAATGGGCATCATGTGTGCCTTATGTGTAATTGGCATTAAGGCATGTGGCTTTATGTGTAATGGGTATTACGGTCTGTGGTATAATGTGTGATGCCTCCTTGGTACTTGTGTAGTTTCACGGCGCCAGCATGGCGACGTGCGTCTGAGTCCTCTTGCGGGGCTCGCTTCGCTCGCCCACGCTGCGGGCTCGGTGGCTCGCTACGCTATCTAAAATCAACTCCATGCCAACATGGATAGTGGGGGTATGAACTATCCATGCTGGCGCCGTGAAACTACACAAGTACCGCCTCCTTTCTATTAAGCCATGCCCCTTTTTGGCACGTGGAACGGGATCGCTGGAGTTTTGGGGATGTGTGAGCTACAAAGGCACTGGAAACTTGGTCAAAATTGATGGCAAGATGAATGCAGCATGTTATCAGAAAACACTGGAGGAAACTTTGCACTCATCAGCCCGAAAGCTGCGCATGGGACGTACTTGGACGTTCCAACATGACAATGATACAAAAGACAAGGCCAAGTCGGCCTGTCATTGGCTACAGCAGAATAAAGTGAAGGTTCTGGAGTGGACATCTCAGTCTCCTGACCTCAATATCATTGAGCCACTCTGGGGAGATCTCAAACGTTAAGTTCATTCCAGACAGCCCAAGAATTTACAGGAACTGGAGGCTATTTGCCAAGAAGAACGGGCAGCTTTACCATCTGAGAAAATAAAGAGCCTCATCCACAACTACCACAAAAGACTTCAAGCTGTCATTGATGTTAAAGGGGGCAATACACGGTATTAAGAACTGGGGTATGTAAACTTTTGATCAGGGTCATTCGGGTACTTTCTGTTGTCATTATGATTTAAAATGAGTCAACACAGTTGTTTGGCAATAAATGGCTTCACCCAACCACTAACCGTGAGCGAAAGACAAGTTTGTGAGTTATCATTCATATTCTTTGACAAATGGCCAGAAAATCACACATTCTGCCGGGGTATGTAACCTTATGAGCACAACTGTATATATAACTGTAGTATATCGTTCATTCCATCTAATTCCACCCAGAATAAAGGTTTGTCTGTTGACATTTGGGCTGAGTCATTGGTGCGTTCTGTTCCCCGCTCACCTTTGGTTTACCCAGGAAGTCTTTGAATTTAATTTGATCGACTTCTTGCTTGCGAGGCCTGAAGAGTTCCCCGTCCGGTACACACATGGGCTGGAGCAGGACCCGTCTCTGTGGAGGGGACAGAACCGCCATGAGGTCATGTCTATCAGTCGCTGACACGTAACGCCTGCGCTGAGCCAATCATTTCCTAGTCACATTATTCCCAGGTAGCACCCGGATCTGTCTGGTATCTGATAACAGGGGTCCCGTGACTGCTGTAAAGGTAAATGTGATGTGTCCCTAGATGACTGGTGCTAAGGTGGTTAACCTTTGATAAAACTGTTGATATGGCGAAATCCATTTAATCCAGCCATCATGGCGGCGGGTATGGTCGGTAATGGGTTACAGATAATGGGTATCCATTAAGAATGCGCAACACAACAAAATTGCAGATCAAAATCTACTTTGCGCACCTCAAATTGCGCAGGTATGTCTGGGTTTGCCAAGCGGAATGTCAGCATATATGGGGGAGCGGAAAATATGCAGCAACGGTCCTAAAATCCTGGACATACCTGAATCTGATCCAGAGCCGCTTCCAGACGGAGACCTCCGGATTCCGCAGGTAGGCATCCGAGGGCCTCATTCAGCTTGTCGTGCGCCTTCTCCCACTTCCCCAGGTGACTGAGAATGGCGGCTGTATTATACACAACCTACGCAAAGCAGAAAAGGCAGATAAGATAAAGCCAGCAAATTGTGCAGGGAATGGTTTTCCCGCAGTCGAGCGATTATCGGCCTATTGAGGCACCGTCGCATGAAGCCTATTGAGGCACCGCCCTACCTCCCAACAGAAGAGCAGGTGGCGCAGCCCCAGCTGCTTGTAGTCTATGACAATGTTGTCTCTCAGCTGAGCCAGTGCCAGGTGGCAGTCAGTCAGCGCCTCCTCATACCTGTCGGGGAGACAGAGCATACACTGTGGTGATACATGGGGAAACGTGATTGGTGTACACAACCTCGCTGCTGCTTCAACCACAACCAATAACATAGCCTATAAGTGCTGCTCATAATAGACCAGGGGTGGCCAAACTGGTCATCTAGGTCTACTAACAGTGCATGTTTTCCAGACTGCATGTAGATCTGTAGGATGTGTCGGTTGGGAATGAATGCAGCACATGTGTGAGAATGTGACAGTTAGTAATGATTGCACCCGTGCTCCGGCTAGGTGGCCTGGGAGATATGACAGTTAGTAATGACTGCACCTGTGCTCCAGCTAGGTGGCCTGGGACGGAGATATGACAGTTAGTAATGACTGCACCTGTGCTCCAGCTAGGTAGCCTGGGAAATGTGACAGTTAGTAATGACTGCACCTGTGCACCAGCTAGGTGGTCTGGGAAATGTGACAGTTAGTAATGACTGCACCTGTGCACCAGCTAGGTGGTCTGGGAAATGTGACAGTTAGTAATGACTGCACCTGTGCACCAGCAAGGTGGCCTGAAATAATTGGACTGTTGATAGATCTTGAGGACCGGATTGGCCACGCCTACGTTAGATGTCTTGGTAAATGTGGCACAACAGATACGCGATAAGGAGCCTTCCCTGCTCTGCACTTACCTCTCTAGCATGAAATGTATGTAGCTCCTTTGAAAAAAGCCAACAGCAAGACAGCGGTCTTTGGTGACAGACAGACTGTAAGCCTGCGGGGAGAGACGTCGCCATTAGTCTACGAGGAGCTACATGCATACTGGCCCTGAGTGCAGTGATATACATGCTGACCATAGTGATATACCCGCTGATCGCAGTGATATACATGCTGTGCGCAGTGATATACATGCTGAGCGCAGTGATATACACGCTGAGCGCAGTGACATACATGCTGAGCGCAGTGATATACATGCTGAGCACAGATACGTGCTTTGTTTAGTGACATAAATGCTGAGCGCAGTGATACACATGTTGAGTGCAGATACACGCTGTATGCAGTGATATACATGCTAAACGCAGTGACATACACGACGTATACAGTGATATATACGCGGAGCACGGTTCCTGTTTCTGTGGCGGGACTCACAGTGACCAGGGATTAGTTACCTGCAGCGCGAGTGATATACACTCTGAGTGCAGTGACATACACGACATATACAGTGATAGACACGCGGAGCGCGGTTCCTGCTCCTGTACCGGGACTCACAGTAACCAGGGAATAGTTACCTGCAGCGCAGTTATATGCACGATGTATACAGTGATATACATGCTGAGCGCAGTGATATACACGATGTATACAGTGATATACATGCTGAGCGCAGTGATATACACGATGTATACAGTGATATACATGCTGAGCGCAGTGATATACACGATGTACACAGTGATATACATGCTGAGCGCAGTGATATACACGATGTATACAGTGATATACATGCTGAGCGCAGTGATATACACGATGTACACAGTGATATACATGCTGAGCGCAGTGATATGCACGATGTATACAGTGATATACATGCTGAGCGCAGTTATATACACGATGTACACAGTGATATACATGCTGAGCGCAGTGATATACACGATGTATACAGTGATATACACGATGTACCCAGTGATATACATGCTGAGCGCAGTGATATACATGCTGAGCGCAGTGATATACATGCTGAGCGCAGTGATATACACGATGTATACAGTGATATACATGCTGAGCGCAGTGATATACACGATGTATACAGTGATATACATGCTGAGCGCAGTGATATACACGATGTACACAGTGATAGACACGCGGAGCGCGGTTCCTGCTCCTGTAACGGGACTCACAGTAACCAGGGATTAGTTACCTGCAGCGCGCAGTGATATACACTCTGAGCGCAGTGATATACACTCTGAGCGCAGTGATATACACGATGTATACAGTGATATACATGCTGAGCGCAGTGATATACACGATGTACACAGTGATATACATGCTGAGCGCAGTGATATACACGATGTATACAGTGATATACATGCTGAGCGCAGTGATATACACGATGTACACAGTGATATACATGCTGAGCGCAGTGACATACACGCTGAGCGCAGTGATATACACGATGTATACAGTGATATACACGCGGAGCGCGGTTCCTGCTCCTGTACTGGGACTCACAGTAACCAGGGATTAGTTACCTGCAGCGCGCAGTGATATGCACTCTGAGTGCAGTGACATACACTCTGAGCGCAGTGATATACACGATGTATACAGTGATATACATGCGGAGCGCAGTTCCTGCTCCTGTACCGGGACTCACAGTAACCAGGGATTAGTAACCTGCAGCGCGCAGTGATATACACTCTGAGCGCAGTGATATACACTCTGAGCGCAGTGATATACACTCTAAGCGCAGTGATATACACTCTGAGCGCAGTGACATACACTCTGAGCGCAGTGATATACACGATGTATACAGTGATAGACACGCGGAACGCGGTTCCTGCTCCTGTCCCGGGACTCACAGTAACCAGGGATTAGTTACCTGCAGCGCGCAGTGATATGCACTCTGAGAGCAGTGATATACACGATGTATACAGTGATATACACGCGGAGCGCAGTTCCTGCTCCTGTCCCGGGACTCACAGTAACCAGGGATTAGTTACCTGCAGCGCGCAGTGATATGCACTCTGAGCGCAGTGATATACACGATGTATACAGTGATATACATGCGGAGCGCAGTTCCTGCTCCTGTACCGGGACTCACAGTAACCAGGGATTAGTAACCTGCAGCGCGCAGTGATATACACTCTGAGCGCAGTGATATACACTCTGAGCGCAGTGATATACACTCTGAGCGCAGTGATATACACTCTGAGCGCAGTGATATACACTCTGAGTGCAGTGATATACACAATGTATACAGGGGCGGATTTCGGGATGACGGCGCCCCTAGGCACAACAATAACGCCGCCCCCACCCCCGTCTATTATTTTTATTGTTTACTTATAAGCCCTCATTTGATAATAGCCAATTTAATGGATTTATAAAAAAGCCACTAACTGTAACATGTTCTTTTATTATGTATACATATTACTAAGTAGGACAGTTTACAGGGGCAGTATCTGCATGTCCCATCCATTTAAAATCTATTTAAGATGGAATATAGTACAGTATAGTGGACATTTTGCAGTTATTGGTACATTAGGGCTGACAGTACTATCACAGGCATCCAAGTGCCGCCCCCAAACATGTGCCGCCCCTAGGCACGTGCCTCACGTGCCTAATGGGAAATTCGGCTCTGGATGTATACAGTGATATACACGCGGAGCGCGGTTCCTGCTCCTGTAACGGGACTCACAGTAACCAGGGATTAGTTACCTGCAGCACGCAGTGATATACACTCTGAGCGCAGTGATATACACTCTAAGCGCAGTGATATACACTCTGAGCGCAGTGATATACACTCTGAGTGCAGTGATAGACACGCGGAGCGCGGTTCCTGCTCCTATACCGGGACTCACAGTAACCAGGGATTAGTTACCTGCGGCACGCAGTGATATGCACTCTGAGTGCAGTGATATACACCCTGAGCGCAGTGATATACACGATGTATACAGTGATATACACGCGGAGCGCAGTGATATACACTCTGAGCGCAGTGATATACACGATGTATACAGTGATATACATGCTGAGCGCAGTGATATACACGATGTACACAGTGATAGACACGCGGAGCGCGGTTCCTGCTCCTGTAACGGGACTCACAGTAACCAGGGATTAGTTACCTGCAGCGCGCAGTGATATACACTCTGAGCGCAGTGATATACACTCTGAGCGCAGTGATATACACGATGTACACAGTGATATACATGCTGAGCGCAGTGATATACACGATGTACACAGTGATATACATGCTGAGCGCAGTGATATACACGATGTATACAGTGATATACATGCTGAGCGCAGTGATATACACGATGTACACAGTGATATACATGCTGAGCGCAGTGACATACACGCTGAGCGCAGTGATATACACGATGTATACAGTGATATACACGCGGAGCGCGGTTCCTGCTCCTGTACTGGGACTCACAGTAACCAGGGATTAGTTACCTGCAGCGCGCAGTGATATGCACTCTGAGTGCAGTGACATACACTCTGAGCGCAGTGGTATACACGATCTATACAGTGATATACATGCGGAGCGCAGTTCCTGCTCCTGTACCGGGACTCACAGTAACCAGGGATTAGTAACCTGCAGCGCGCAGTGATATACACTCTGAGCGCAGTGATATACACTCTGAGCGCAGTGATATACACTCTAAGCGCAGTGATATACACTCTGAGCGCAGTGACATACACTCTGAGCGCAGTGATATACACGATGTATACAGTGATAGACACGCGGAACGCGGTTCCTGCTCCTGTCCCGGGACTCACAGTAACCAGGGATTAGTTACCTGCAGCGCGCAGTGATATGCACTCTGAGAGCAGTGATATACACGATGTATACAGTGATATACACGCGGAGCGCAGTTCCTGCTCCTGTCCCGGGACTCACAGTAACCAGGGATTAGTTACCTGCAGCGCGCAGTGATATACACTCTGAGCGCAGTGATATACACGATGTATACAGTGATATACATGCGGAGCGCAGTTCCTGCTCCTGTACCGGGACTCACAGTAACCAGGGATTAGTAACCTGCAGCGCGCAGTGATATACACTCTGAGCGCAGTGATATACACTCTGAGCGCAGTGATATACACTCTGAGCGCAGTGATATACACTCTGAGCGCAGTGATATACACTCTGAGCGCAGTGATATACACTCTGAGTGCAGTGATATACACAATGTATACAGGGGCGGATTTCGGGATGACGGCGCCCCTAGGCACAACAATAACGCCGCCCCCACCCCCGTCTATTATTTTTATTGTTTACTTATAAGCCCTCATTTGATAATAGCCAATTTAATGGATTTATAAAAAAGCCACTAACTGTGACATGTTCTTTTATTATGAATACATAGTTACTAAGTAGGACAGTTTATAGGGGCAGTATCTGCATGTCCCATCCATTTAAAATCTATTTAAGATGGAATATAGTACAGTATAGTGGACATTTTGCAGTTATTGGTACATTAGGGCTGACAGTACTATCACAGGCATCCAAGTGCCGCCCCCAAACATGTGCCGCCCCTAGGCACGTGCCTCACGTGCCTAATGGGAAATTCGGCTCTGGATGTATACAGTGATATACACGCGGAGCGCGGTTCCTGCTCCTGTAACGGGACTCACAGTAACCAGGGATTAGTTACCTGCAGCACGCAGTGATATACACTTTGAGCGCAGTGATATACACTCTAAGCGCAGTGATATACACTCTGAGCGCAGTGATATACACTCTGAGTGCAGTGATAGACACGCGGAGCGCGGTTCCTGCTCCTATACCGGGACTCACAGTAACCAGGGATTAGTTACCTGCGGCACGCAGTGATATGCACTCTGAGTACAGTGATATACACCCTGAGCGCAGTGATATACACGATGTATACAGTGATATACACGCGGAGCGCAGTGATATACACTCTGAGCGCAGTGATATACACGATGTATACAGTGATATACACGCGGAGCGCAGTGATATACACTCTGAGTGCAGTGATATACACGCGGAGCGCGGTTCCTGCTCCTGTACCGGTACTCACAGTAACCAGGGATTAGTTACCTGCAGCGTGCAGAGCGCAGTGATATACATGCGGAGCGCGGTTACTGCTCCTGTACCGGGACTCACAGTAACCAGGGATTAGTTATCTGCAGAGTGCAGAGCGCAGTGATATATACGCGGAGCGCGGTTCCTGCTCCTGTAACGGGACTCACAGTAACCAGGGATTAGTTATCTGCAGAGTGCAGAGCACAGTGATATACATGCGGAGCGCGGTTCCTGCTCCTGTACTGGGACTCACAGTAACCAGTAACCAGGGATTAGTTACCTGCAGCGCGTGCTCTAACTCTCCCTGCAGAAGGTGGATGCTCCCGATGTTGAACAAGATCTTAGAGGGAGGATCCTCGATGCAGGTAAAGTGCTGCAAAGCCGAATCCAGGTTCTTGTTGTCTGCAGCCAGGACCCCCTCATGCCAGCACTTCACCAGGTCCTTGTACGGCATCCTGCACTGGTGTGGATGAGAGCGGAGTGCTGTACCTATCGGGAAGTGCAGCTACCTGTCCCCCTCCCCCCCTCCCTGTGACATTAATGACAGAGCACGTCTGCAGGTGGTTACATTCCTGACTTGCACAATAGTCACCTGTGTCATTACCAGAAACCACGCTCCGTAGGGTAACATTGACCCACGCTCCCTAATATTACACAGGGCCTGAGAGAGGCAGCAAAATGTTCTCATACTGAAACATCGACATGATCTCTTATTGGGAGCGGTAAGGTGCGCCAGGTGCAGCGGTAGGGGAGTGAGGCATCTGGCCCGAAGCATGACGAGCGTAGTTAGGATGTATTACACTCGTTGGGAGTCCACGTCGACAAGTGTTGACATTTACACATCAAAAAACTTGAACAATTAATGTGTCAACCTTTTTCATGTGGAGTTTTAACTTCTGTCAACAGTCTTTCGCCTGCAGAGATCCCTGCTGTGCCGATTAAACAAGCCTGAGCCCATCCCATCAGTACCCACTCCCTCTCTGTGCCCCTGATCTGGAATATCTCACAGTAGGTACTTGCCAGGGCAGCAAATCCCATAGCCAGTGGCGTAACAAGGAATGTACAAGGCACCGTCAATGCCACACAGCACATGCAGAATTCCTGGAGTAACACTGTGCCGTCTGTAGCACCTCCGCATAGGATGCTTCCGACACACATAGGACTACTATACATACCGGATAGCCCGGGAATCTACTGTCCTGGTCTAATGGGGTGCGACATTGCCTAGCAGGGGAGAAGTGTTCCCCCCTCACTACAACCTGCCATCACAGCAGCGATCTCCTCACTACAACCTGCCATCACAGCGCCGATCTCCTCACTACAACCTGCCGTCACAGCAGCGATCTCCTCACTACAACCTGCCGTCACAGCAGTGATCTCCTCACTACAACCTGCCATCACAGCAGCGATCTCCTCACTACAACCTGCCATCACAGCAGCGATCTCCTCACTACAACCTGCCGTCACAGCAGCGATCTCCTCACTACAACCTGCCATCACAGCAGCAATCTCCTCACTACAACCTGCCATCACAGCAGTGATCTCCTCACTACAACCTGCCATCACAGCAGCGATCTCCTCACTACAACCTGCCGTCACAGCAGCGATCTCCTCACTACAACCTGCCGTCACCACAGCGATCTCCTCACTACAACCTGCCATCACAGCAGCGATCTCCTCACTACAACCTGCCGTCACAGCAGCGATCTCCTCACTACAACCTGCCGTCACAGCAGCGATCTCCTCACTACAACCTGCCGTCACAGCAGCGATCTCCTCACTACAACCTGCCGTCACAGCAGCGATCTCCTCACTACAACCTGCCGTCACAGCAGTGAACCCCTCACTACAACCTGCCATCACAGCAGCGATCTCCTCACTACAACCTGCCGTCACAGCAGTGATCTCCTCACTACAACCTGATGTCACCACAGCGATCTCCTCACTACAACCTGCCGTCACAGCAGCGATCTCCTCACTACAACCTGCCGTCACCACAGCGATCTCCTCACTACAACCTGATGTCACAGCAGCGATCTCACTACAACCTGCCATCACAGCAGCGATCTCCTCACTACAACCTGCCATCACAGCAGCGATCTCCTCACTACAACCTGCCGTCACAGCAGCGATCTCCTCACTACAACCTGCCGTCACAGCAGCGATCTCCTCACTACAACCTGCCATCACAGCAGCGATCTCCTCACTACAACCTGCCATCACAGCAGCGATCTCCTCACTACAACCTGCCATCACAGCAGCGATCTCCTCACTACAACCTGCCATCACAGCAGCGATCTCCTCACTACAACCTGCCATCACAGCAGTGATCTCCTCACTACAACCTGCCATCACAGCAGCGATCTCCTCACTACAACCTGCCATCACCGCAGCGATCTCCTCACTACAACCTGCCGTCACAGCCCCGATCTCCTCACTACAACCTGCCATCACAGCAGTGATCTCCTCACTACAACCTGCCATCACCGCAGTGATCTCCTCACTACAACCTGCCATCACAGCAGCGATCTCCTGACTACAACCTGCCATCACAGCAGTGATCTCCTCACTACAACCTGCCATCACAGCCCCGATTAGAAGCAATAAACACCAAAAAGATGATCTAGCTAAAAGACAACTTATGCAGCTTTATTTACAAAGCAGGTAGTCATTCCGTCTTTATTATTTCCAGTAGAGGTGGTTTCCTATGAGATATTTAGTCACATAGGGTTCAGAAATTTGTGTCTGCATTCTTGGAATTGTGTAATATTAGGAGTAAAGGATTGAGAGACACTTCAGGAAGTCTATTGACCGCTGTGGTGATCCTCTTACATGCACAGATTTCCTGGTATGCGGTGCATCCAGTTATAGAACAATGATTTGTGCCAATTAAAACAAATGCATCTTACTTCCTGGTTCTACCAGTATTTACTAATAAGATGCTTCCTGACTTCTGTCCGCGCCCCCTACCTTGGTCTTCTTCCTACAAAATGCGGATGCCAGTCTGTGAACCAACCGGCCCAATCTCTTCCCCTGCCACTGGGGTAGGATGCTGCCTGCTTCAGCTTTATACTCAGCTATTGCTTGCACCATGAAGCAGCTGAGTGCTATGCAGGGCCGGTGCTGCAGTGTTCGGCGCCCACCTGCAAACTTTAAATTTGCACACTCCCATACTTTACAAAGCGTCAGTGCACACCAGAGGCGCGCACTGAAAAAAGGGGTGTGGTCTCACAAGAAATGGACGTGGACACACAATATTATCTCCATTACAAACTACGCAACATGGTAACAATCTTATTCACATTGCACAACACGTAGTGCATCTGATTCTTATTACACCACAGTGCCCCTTATTCACATTACATATGCCTACCGTATTAGCGTCTATTATACACAAAATACTTTGTAAGTTGAAGTTGCCAAAAACTTCAGAGGGCGCTGAGCAGGCGGGCAATGTGTCATACCTCCCAACATAACCCGCTCAGGGAGGGACAGAATGCTCTATTCCAGGACTTCCATCTTCATTTAGGATTACCATCACCTGGGGTGAAACACCTTTCTTATCAATTAACCGTTTCAGCACAGGTGATGGCAAATCGAAATAACGAGGGATGTCCAGGAACAGAGCATTGTGTCCCTCCTGGAATGGGTCATGTTGGAAGGTATCATTGAATCTAGATGTCTAATTTTTGGTGTAGGCCAATATGTTTGTTTTTCCCATCAGGATAGGGTTACCACCTGTTCGAGTTTACTCCGGACAGTCCGGTAATTAAGACCGGCATCCGGAGTCCGAAGAGGTGGCGTTTCCAGACTAGGTGGTAACCCTATATCCAGTAAAATGTGCCCCCCCCCCCCCCCCCCGCTTTATGCTATGCCCCTGCTAGGTGCAGCGTGGCCTGCAGTCATGCAATTTTGCCTCCCTGTATGCAACAACTTCAACAACATTCCCATAACATGCACATAAGGCCAAAAATTTGACCAGATCAAAAGGTTCGACATGTAAAATGTCTTAAGGTTCAAAAGGTCAATAGATTCAACAGACGCATATGCTCGACACAATTTTTTTTGCGTTCGTTTCATTTAAATTGTTCAAGGAGGGGGGCCCAACTCCAGAAACAGATCATTGTGTCCCACCTGGAATGGCCAATTTTGGGAGGTATGAATATTTTGTTTCTATCCCCACACGGCATACTTGCCTACCTGACCCTCTCCACGTTGGAGAAAATGCTTTGTTCCTGGACTTCCCTGGTAATGTATGATTGCCAGCACCTGTGGTGAAACACCTTTACCTAGCTCCCCACATGTGATGGCAATCATACATTACCAGGGAAGTCCAGGAACAGAGCATTTTCCTTCCGCATGGAGAGGGTCAGGCAGGCAAGTATGCCACACTGGTGTGATGCAGATGTGTATAAGGGGAGTGTGAGGAGAGAGATGCGGGGGCTGCACATGTGGCACACACACACTATGCCAGTGATTCTCAAACTCGGTCCTCAGGACCCCAAACAATACACGTTTTCCAGGTCACCCGACATGTGCACTCATTAATGACTGACATTTTAAAAGATCCAAAGGTGTTGCTAATTATTTAACTTGTGATTCTGTGAGGAGACCTGGAAAACATGAAATATGCGGGGACCTGAGGACCGAGTTTGAGAACCTTGTGCAGCGCTATTATCTGCTAGTACAGCTCAGCTACATAGGAAACGCTACTTCCGGGTTTCAGGCCTTCATTTGATTGTCCGTTACTATGGAAACAAAGAAGCGTGAGCAGGAGGACCGCGGCTTCTCTGGCGTCAGTCCGTACCTATAACCGGCCCGGGGCGCGTCGATCCCACATGAGAAAGGTTCCGGGTGAGGAAGGCGGAAGGCGGACACTGTTTGGCTACAGCGGTTACGCCAGTAAGTATATGATCAGGCAGCAGTTTCACGGGGAGCCCGGGACCCCTCACTCTTATGGAGTGCCGTGCATTCATTATGCACGTATTATAGTCAGAGGGGACGTATTCCATGTGCTTCCTGGTGTCTGCCAGGCAGGCCAGACTATGTGACTGACTGTGATTGTACAAATTGTCCTCAATGCTAAAATGGACAGCCTGACGCCCTGGCCTGCTGGGGGGGGGGGTCTGCCAGGACACTTGTGGTGACCTATCAGCATTATTAGAGATACAGGGATGGGGATAAAGCACTAATAACAGTGTCTGGAAGTGGGGGTACTGGGGTATATATGGCTGCAGTAACCCAGCAATGCTGGGGCCCTATGGCTGCTGGTAGCACCCAGTACCGCTACATAGCGGACATTACTGTATTGAATGTGGCTATATACCGCACTTACTGTATCTCTGACCTGTGTCGCCTACTGCAAAGACCACGCTGGGACCAGGTGACAAGATATGACCTATCTAATAAAAGTCTAACACTGCTACTCACCTCTATGGGGGAATTCAAGTGCTGTGCGCACCTGCGTCCACTAGATGGAGCTAATGGAGTAGTTCAAGTGTTGGTCCATTAGGGCGTGTTCAGCCGGCGCCGCTGACATTACCGTTTTGTTCCATCATTCTGGAAACTAGCATCCTCATGATCAGGCTTCTCATGGGACGCTACTCAGTTCCGTGGCTGGCGGACATCAAGCTGCATCTCAGCAGCTTGATGCATCCACCCTCTGTCCGTCAGTGTGGTCTCCAATGAGATGCAGATGAGGCCTTATTGTCCCCACTTGTAAAGCGGGATGGAATATGCTGGCGCTATAACTAATAAATAAATATTCTTTCACTCTACCACCTGTCTGTCTGATGTCATTCCCTCCTTACTTCTCGGCTCGCATTCCCCTCATGCATGCCCCATGATGTTACACTGTCTCTCCCCAGCTCCTCTTGTCAATCCTGAAGAAACGCTTTTAGCTCTGTCTCTCTCCCCAACTTCCGCGCTAATTCTCTCTTAGCATTTTCTCTGAGCTGCTTGAGCGACTTCTGTGCCCATTTTCTCTGGTTTCTGGTCACATGGATGACCAAATTCTTGTCAACACCACAATGTTGACCTGGTCAAAGTTTTGACAGCACCATCCTCAGTATGACGACTTGGTCAATAGTCACCATGTCGTTATGTGAATTGTCAATGTTCTGAGGATTCCGACCATTGGGGTTAGTCTCCCTGCTAGGGTTAAGGGGGCCATACACTGCTCCGACCTCTCGAGTGGACCTTCCCAGGTGTCAGAATCACCTGCGGTCTTTTCACATGCGATGTATCTCATGCGACCCCATTCTCTGTCGCTGGGAGTGAGCCGCAGGTCTGCCACTAGGACTTTTCAGTTACGGGACCGACTTCCAGTCTGGGCCCCTCCCCTCCTTCACTTACCGCCTGACTCCTGCTCCCTCATCCCCAAGCATAGGCTTCTTCAATGTAGGACGCTGGCGGCCAATTTAAATGAAGCGCCGGCTGGTGAGCCAATCTGAGCTTGTGTACCAGCAGCCGCTCTGATTGGCTAATGGTACATGAGCTCTGAGTACCTCAAAAGCCTATGCAGCATTTTAATTGGCCGCCGGGGTCCTGCATTGAAGAAGCCTGTTGAGTCCAATCCGATGCGCACATTCCGATTTAGCCAGTTTCCAGCCGATCCGTCAGGTCGGATTAAAACGGGCCAAACCGGACCTGGGTATGGGCCTTTAGGGTTTGGCTGCAGGGGAGGATGTTAATGAAGGCTGCCAGTTGGGGAGGATTGTGGGTTATGGTTAAGGATAGTGGGAAAATACTGTCAAAAACTGACGGTCCTTTAGGTTTTTGACCCGGAAGGGACGGTCACATGACCAATGGGACCCAGATACTGTGTTGGCGCTGCTGGGAGAAGATTAGAGACCAACAGTTTATCTGGGTGTATGCGTGGTCATTGACAACATGCTGCATATCAAAATTTCAACCATGCCGACATTCTCATGTTTCCCTCATGACTGACATAATAACTGTTGACATATCGTACCGCAACCTTTTTCTATTAGTGAACTTATTTGGCCTCCTGTACGGCTACTAAACTGACGTTTATCGGTTGCTATTCCGAGGGGTGAATACTTTTACAGGCCACTGTATATTATCAAAACACAGCAATTGGCTTATTTAGCACCTAACAATTATTTGCACTCAGAAAATGTAAGTCTAATGGGAAACGTCATTGTTGGCAAAGTATAGGACCCAAGGATTGTAATCCAACCATCCATGCCAATCTCCCTCATTTCCTGTTACACCTCTGTCCTCTCTGACCCCGGGGCACACCCCGGTCCTCCGCTTGACACATTGTAAAGGCCATAAACATTTGTGCCAGTACACCTTGAATAGGATTGCAACACAGGTGAGATTCTGTTTTCCTTCATAATAAAATAGGGACAAATGTACAGTATTGAGCTTTAAAAATTAATAAAGTACCAGCCAATCAGCTCCTAACTGCCATTTTACAGGCTGGGTTTGAAAAAATGACAGGAACTTATTGGCTGCTAACTTGATCATTCTACACTTATTTATCTACTGCTTATTAATTGTATCTGTCCTTTATCTTCCAGGAAGACTCGAGAACACCCCGAGAATCCAGGTCCAGCATCAGACGTCACAGGTACTGAGCGCCAGAGGAACATAAAACATGAGCTCTCGCATTTGTGACATACCTGCATCTGTACAGTATAGTGTTCATTCTAGCACCCGCCATATTTGAAAACCCATGCAGTTCCTCTTCCCTGCCTGTGGTGTCGCTGTCTGCTGTGGTGTCTCTAGCACAGGTCTGGTTTGCATATCAGTGCTGAGATACAGACCACACTGTGCTAGAAACATCACAGCAGGCAGGGAAGAGGAACTGCACAGGTTTTCAAATATGGCGGGTGCTAGAATGAACACGACAGTATATAACATTATAATGACTTTAGTCTGCGAGTAAATTACACAGCGGCAACCAATACGATCATACAGGTAAATGTCACATGGCTGGAGGTGAGACCTGAATCCGATTCAGAGGACATTGCACATTATGGGAGGAGCAGAGACCCCTAGACCAGGGGCAATCAACATGGAGCTCTCCAGCTGCTGGGGAACTACACATCTCAGCAAGTCCTGCCACAGTTTTTCTATGTGGGCATGCTACATCTGTGAACGGCACGCTGGGATTTGTAGTTCCACAGCAGCTGCATATTTCCGAAGAGCAGGCCAGCCGCACACATCCTGCGGGTCGGGAGATCAGGAGATTGCGCCTGCGGGTGAATGAGCCCCTTCAGAATTCAATATCTGGAATTAGGGTTACAGGATAATTTGTGGGGAAGATACGAAGTACACGGATGCTGTTAGCAGCATCATCTATATATAATGTCTAGTGTCCGCTTGTGTGTCTCCGAAACACTGCCATCTGTTGGCAGCGAGTGAAACTACATCTTTCTCTCACACATGCACAAACACAGAGGCAATCACAAGGTAGCAGACTAGAGCGGGCTTACTAGTTCATAGATAATTATGTAAAAGTCGTTTTTGGTTCATTGGGTCAAAAGTGTCTTGGTCAACCCTAAAATGTCGACATGGAAAAAATGGTTGACACAAGCAAAGGGTCAATGTGGAAATGGTCAGCAAGTGAAAATGTTAGCATGTTTTTTTTTTTTTCCCGTTTTTGGGGTGTCTGTTATCTTGTAGTACATGGGCCCCAATTATTGTACTGTGGCCCCCTTGCTTCTCCTCACCTCTATGGGGGGGCATTAGAGGGCGCCCATCAGAGCAATCAAGTGTTGCCCCGTTAGGGCGTGTGCATATATTACTGTTCTGTTCCGTCATTTGACAGGCTGGTAAGTGATACTTTTTATATATCTGATGCAGCTTACTTAAGTAAGTTTTGTGTGTAGGAATCCGCATGAGAGCAATCTCAAAATCTGCCAGCTTGATCCCTGAAGGCAGCTTTCTTTCATGTCCCTTTAAAATTTCAGACTTTCCGCCTTGAGCTGGCCATACACCTACAGATATATTGTCAGATCTGGCTGGTTGGAACAAAATCCTGGTAATGGATGAGAACAAATGACAGTTGACCATTTGCTTTGAAATGCGGGAAATCTGCCAAAAACTGTCATTCAGAAATTGCCAACCAGCCAGATCTGACAATTGATCTGTAGTTGGATGGCAGCTTAATGCTGCCCATACATATGTGCGATGTGACATCGCAATGCGATGTCCCATCGCATCAAGTGGTGCCCAGTGCAGCACCCGATGTCGCATGCCATCCTGCGATGGTCATCGGGTGCTGGAAGAGGGGTGGTGTGGGGCTGTGTAGGCGGGACCAGAGCTGTGGAGCTTTCACGCGATGGGACTTGTCAGCAGCAGCAGTGACTTTGAAATACTGGGACGGCCCTCTGATTGGCTGAGAGAGCTCTCTCTCAGCAGCCTCAGCCAATCAGAGGGCCGTCCAGTATTTCAAAGTCATCTGCTGCCGCTGCCGAGTCCCGCCGCCTGAAAGCTCCACCACTCCAGTCCCCGCTACACAGCCGCCATTCCTCCCCTGCTGCTTAGTCGTCCCTCCGGTCCCCAGCATTAAGGTACCGGCTCCCCGCCAGCGCTCCGGTACCCTTCCCGGCCCCGCTCCCCGAACCACATGCGACTGCTCATTCAATTCGATAAATATTATGTGCAGCTCATAATATCTATCGATGCGACATTCGACGGCGTGCCTGTGCATTGCGTCGAATGTCAGCTTAAAAATGCATGCAATCATTCGATTTATCGGCCAGATGTGCCTAAAATCGAATGATTGCATGCAATATCTCACATATGTATGGGCAGCATAAGTCTTGTCAGCTCTGCTGTCTGGGGTGCTGTTATTTCCTTCGCCAATAGATGGCGGTACATGATAACCTTATAGCAGCGCTGTATAAGTTACTCCCGCTCATCCTGGGACGCTGTTCTGTTGTAATATTCTGGCTGCTGGACATATGGGATTGTGATGTGGTGGGTTAGATTGTAGCCCAGGGATGTTATGCTGGGTACACACCTGGACGACTAGGGCCCGATCCCCTCAATCTTGATCCAATTCCGACCAATTGGATGTAGATTGTGTGGTGATTGGGCCCTTTTCTGTCCTGGTGTGGACCGATACCGATCCGATGCGCGGTCCCGCGGGTCGGTCGGTCGTTATTGAGATCCTACCTGCAGCAGGTAGGATCTGAATGACGACCATACAGCCGGGTGCGGGTCGCCATCGGATCGGACCCGCTCACGGTGCACATCGTGAGCGGGTCGTGCCCCCCCGCGTCACCGTGAGCGGGTCGGACGAGACACTGAGGACCCGCTCACGATGTGCATCGTGAGCGGGTCGTCCTGGTGTGTACCCTACATTAGTGTATACTGTACGTGTACAATATATCACGCGGGAGCAAACAGTCACATCATAGTATACAGTGACTGTTCTATATCTGTGTATATATGCTCTGATACATTGTACTGTGGAATATGTGTGCGCTATATAATACCTGGTAATAATATTCTCTATACAGCGCTGCGGAATATGTGTGCGCTATATAATAACTGGTAATAATATTCTCTGTACAGCGCTGCGGAATATGTGTGCGCTATATAAATAACTGGTAATAATATTCTCTGTACAGCGCTGCGGAATATGTGTGCGCTATATAATAACTGGTAATAATAGTCTCTGTACAGCGCTGCGGAATATGTGTGCGCTATATAATAACTGGTAATAATAGTCTCTGTACAGCGCTGCGGAATATGTGTGCACTATATAATAACTGGTAATAATATTCTCTGTACAGCGCTGCGGAATATGTGTGCGCTATATAATAACTGGTAATAATATTCTCTGTACAGCGCTGCGGAATATGTGTGCGCTATATAATAACTGGTAATAATATTCTCTGTACAGCGCTGCGGAATATGTGTGCGCTATATAATATAACTGGTGATAATATTCTCTGTACAGCGCTGCGGAATATGTGTGCGCTATATATTAACTGGTAATAATATTCTCTGTTCAGCGCTGCGGAATATGTGTGCGCTATATAATAACTGGTAATAATATTCTCTGTACAGCGCTGCGGAATATGTGTGCGCTATATAATAACCGGTAATAATATTCTCTGTACAGCGCTGCGGAATATGTGTGCGCTATATAATATAACTGGTGATAATATTCTCTGTACAGCGCTGCGGAATATGTGTGCGCTATATAAATAACTGGTGATAATATTCTCTGTACAGCGCTGCGGAATATGTGTGCACTATATAATAACTGGTAATAATAATCTCTGTACAGCGCTGCGGAATATGTGTGCGCTATATAATAACTGGTAATAATATTCTCTGTACAGCGCTGCGGAATATGTGTGCACTATATAAATAACTGGTAATAATATTCTCTGAACAGCGCTGCAGAATATGTGTGCGCTATATAAATAACTGGTGATAATATTCTCTGTACAGCGCTGCGGAATATGTTTGCGCTATATAATATAACTGGTGATAATATTCTCTGTACATCGCTGCGGAATATGTGTGCACTATATAATAACTGGTAATAATAATCTCTGTTCAGTGCTGCGGAATATGTGTGCGCTATATAATAACTGGTAATACTCTGTACAGCACTGCAGAATATGTGTGCGCTATATAATAACTGGTAATAATATTCTCTGTACAGTGCTGTGGAATATGTGTGCGCTATATAATACCTGGTAATAATATTCTCTGTACAGTGCTGTGGAATAAGTGTGCGCTATATAATAACTGGTAATAATATTCTCTGTACAGCGCTGCTGAATATGTGTGCGCTATATAATAACTGATAATAATATTCTCTGTACAGCGCTGCGGAATATGTGTGCGCTATATAAATACCTGGTAATAATAGTCTCTGTACAGTGCTGTGGAATAAGTGTGCGCTATATAATAACTGGTAATAATATTCTCTGTACATAGGGGGAGGGGCCCTAAACATAATAATAATATTCTCTGTACAGCGCTGTGGAATATGTGTGCGCTATATAATAACTGGTAATACTCTGTACAGCACTGCAGAATATGTGTGCGCTATATAATAACTGGTAATAATATTCTCTGTACAGTGCTGTGGAATATGTGTGCGCTATAGAATACCTGGTAATAATATTCTCTGTACAGTGCTGCGGAATATGTGTGCGCTATATAAATAACTGGTAATAATATTCTCTGTACAGCGCTGTGGAATATGTGTGCACTGTATAAATACCTGGTAATAATATTCTCTGTACAGTGCTGTGGAATATGTGTGCGCTATATAATACCTGGTAATAATATTCTCTGTACAGTGCTGCGGAATATGTGTGCGCTATATAAATAACTGGTAATAATATTCTCTGTACAGCGCTGCGGAATATGTGTGCGCTATATAATACCTGGTAATAATATTCTCTGTACAGTGCTGTGGAATAAGTGTGCGCTATATAATAACTGGTAATAATATTCTCTGTACAGCGCTGCTGAATATGTGTGCGCTATATAATAACTGATAATAATATTCTCTGTACAGCGCTGCGGAATATGTGTGCGCTATATAAATACCTGGTAATAATAGTCTCTGTACAGTGCTGTGGAATAAGTGTGCGC
Organism: Crinia signifera; assembly: GCF_055691185.1. Taxonomy (NCBI): domain Eukaryota; kingdom Metazoa; phylum Chordata; class Amphibia; order Anura; family Myobatrachidae; genus Crinia; species Crinia signifera. Next base: position 16,135,843 of record NC_139225.1, read on the forward strand.
TATATAATAACTGGTAATAATATTCTCTGTACATAGGGGGAGGGGCCCTAAACATAATAATAATATTCTCTGTACAGCGCTGTGGAATATGTGTGCGCTATATAATAACTGGTAATACTCTGTACAGCACTGCAGAATATGTGTGCGCTATATAATAACTGGTAATAATATTCTCTGTACAGTGCTGTGGAATATGTGTGCGCTATATAATACCTGGTAATAATATTCTCTGTACAGTGCTGTGGAATAAGTGTGCGCTATATAATAACTGGTAATAATATTCTCTGTACAGCGCTGCTGAATATGTGTGCGCTATATAATAACTGATAATAATATTCTCTGTACAGCGCTGCGGAATATGTGTGCGCTATATAAATACCTGGTAATAATAGTCTCTGTACAGTGCTGTGGAATAAGTGTGCGCTATATAATAACTGGTAATAATATTCTCTGTACAGCGCTGCTGAATATGTGTGCACTATATAATAACTGATAATAATATTCTCTGTACAGCGCTGCAGAATATGTGTGCCCTATATAAATAACTGGTAATAATATTCTCTGTACAGTGCTGTGGAATAAGTGTGCGCTATGTAATAATATTCTCTGTACAGCGCTGCTGAATATGTGTGTGCTATATAATAACTGATAATAATATTCTCTGTACAGCGCTGCGGAATATGTGTGCGCTATATAAATACCTGGTGATAATAGTCTCTGTACAGCGCTGCAGAATATGTGTGCTCTATATAAATAACTGGTAATAATATTCTCTGTACAGCGCTGCGGAATATGTGTGCGCTATATAAATACCTGGTAATAATAGTCTCTGTACAGCGCTGCAGAATATGTGTGCGCTATATAAATAACTGGTAATAATATTCTCTGTACAGCGCTGCGGAATATGTGTGCGCTATATAAATAACTGGTGAAAATATTCTATGTACAGCGCTACGGAACATGTGTGCGCTATATAAGAAACTGTTAATAAATAAATAAATCAGTTGCTGGGTCGTGTTCCAGTGTTGCACACGAGCAACATGGCTGTGCTGTATGACTGCGTATCTTTCATTGTCACAAAATGCTACGCAAATGGTGCATTTCACAAATGTCTGCCTCCTGCATAGAAATGGCTGGAAGGAGTGCGTTTTCCGCCAGGCCTGATGGTGATCTGTGCAATTCATTGTCTTCAGACACCTTTGTATTTAAGTACAAGTCTCCCCTGGTGGCAGCCATGTTGTCCGCTAAACCAATTTAGGAGATAATTCTGGGGAGGCCAGTGACTGAGGTACTTTTGGCAGGTAAATTGAGGAGTCCACATATTATATGTCAAATATAAATCACCTCACTAGGGGCCAGACTCTCTAAGCTTCAAAAGTGATAAAATGGAGAGTGATAAACAGCCAGCCAATCAGCTCCTGCCTGACATTTTGTGACATGTCAGGTAGGAGCTGATTGGCTGGCTGTTTTTCACTCTCCATTTTATCACTTTTGAAGCTTAGAGAATCTGGCCCTAGAGCTCTAATTACTTCAGAGGGGCTGCAGGGTATTTGGCTTGATGCCTCACAAAATGTCTGCCTCCCATATATATATCTGGCCTTGAGATCTGTGGCAGTGCCCTCCTCTCCTGTTCCTCAGTGTCCTTTCTTTAGCATCTAATCTTCAACCACAGCCCGATAACCTATAATCCATAATCCAATATGTCTCCCCTCTCTGCTCCTTTACCGTAGTTGTTTGCTATAGACCATTGAGTTATTGTATATCATTTGCCGAACCTTCAATTTAATGCACGTGCCCGTTAGAGATGTGGATTTATGAGTGAGGTCTTAAAACTCACCATCTGCCATTTTGTAGCTCATATCAATACGCATCAACTCCGTAGGAACCAGGTTTATCAATGAGTTCCTTTGTGTTCTGGGCCTTTTTTAGTTTTCTGAAACCATATTTGAACAATATTTCACTAGGGATCACTGTTATCGCTAAGGTGCTTTTGGACGCTAGGCAGCGAGACAGCCATTTTGTGCCTTAAAGTAAAACTGTAATGCAGCCGTTATGAACTGATGACATCATGGCTGCCTCGACTACGAGCCTCATACTCATCTCCATGGTGGTGCAGTTGCTTTCCAGGCCTCACTCTCACACCTATTGAATTTGACCACAAAATGGCCGCCCCAGTCCGCGTGTCAAGCATCTGAGGCCTATGGGTTGTTTACATGTGCTTTTGCTCTTAAGTATGAGAAACATTTTCCCCCCCAGACCACCACAAATCATTTTTTTTTTTTGGTTTGTTTTTATCATTAGGGCCGCATGTCTCATCTTGATAGTTAATTAAAGCTTGACTTCCAGTATCATGGCTGCCGCGGGACCTTGTGTCTCCCCTTGAAGTGGGCTGATTGTGCGGGGGTTAATCTGAATTCCATGCTGCGTGTGTGGTTTGGGCTTTTTCTGCGCCAACCACAGATCTCTCCGGCCTGATTTATGGGATTGATGTAGACGTATCCCCCAGTGAGGGGCTGCGAGTTCACCAGAAACAGCTCTCTGTCTTGCAAAAGGGGACCGGAGGAGGGGGGCCCGAGTCGTTCCCCTTTAGGAATTTGTTTTTATACTCATTGGACATGTCTGCGGAGGGGTCAGACACAGTTGGATGGACTTGGGACAACCTCTCCTACAAATGGATTCCCTCAGACAAATGCTTTGCAGCGCTCAGACAATTTTGTCTCTCGCCGGATGTTGGAGGACTACAGGTCTCAGCACACCAATCCATAACTGTTTGTAGTCGCTCCATGTTTTCTGTGTGCCCGGATTCCTGCCATTTTGGTATTGTATAATAAAGCATGTATTAAACATACATCCCTTCAGCCGCTGTGGGACTACACATCCCAGCGTGCCATTAGGTCAGAGTTTCCCAAACTCAGCCATTGCAGTCCAGGTTTTAAGGATATCCATGCTTGATTCCAGATGGTTAAATAAAATTGAGTTGCTAATTAAGTCACTTGTGCTGAAGAATGGCTATCCTAAACAACCTGGACTGTAATGCTAGCAATTGGGAAACAAATCCTGTAGCAGGGCATGCTGGGATATGTGTTGGAAGGATCTGCCCACCAGGTGGCACAACCTGAGGTAAAAATTGAATGGGAATTGGGGTGCCATCTCCTGAGGAGGGCTATAAATGCACCTGGTGTCCTAATTAGGTGTCCCCCTGCCTAATTATATGTTTGACTGGAAACAGCAGTCCTGTCACTAGGAGTCCCCACTGAGGCATCCAGTACCTACTGCCTGTCAGCCATCTGGGCTGGATGGCATAGGGGCTGGCACACTGGTTGGCATTGTGCGCACATGGCCGCAGATTTTGGCTTGGACACACATGGCTACTGTGCAGTCCCCCCGCCTGCGAGTTCCAGGGGGTGCTGCCTGTTTAGTTATTTTTCTGTTGCTAATATCTCGCAGTGTTTAGTCTGTAGCCGGGACCCCTGGGGATCACTTCTCCGAGCCATCTGTGATGTTTTAAGACTCTTCTCTGAACACAATGAGTTTATGTCTAGCACCGTCCCTTCTCCCACATGGCCGCCGGGCGCGGGTGTGACTGACGTTTGGCCAGGAGACATTTGGGGGAGTGTTATTTGACTATTATGAAGAGTTGGCATGTCCTTGTTTACCTATTGGACCATGCAATTTTCTATGGTCTCCCTCTAACCTGGAAATCTGATTGAGCATACGGTTTTATTTGTTGTGTTGTTTTTGTTGTGGTGGTGGTGCATGGATTATTATTTAAGCAGGCGTCCGACTTAAATGCATTTTATGCGGCAGTTTAAAACCCTTTATAAAATCTGTAATGTAGAAATTTTGTAATTTTTATTTTCCTATTTGAGATGTTGTGATGCGCCCTCATGATGTCACCATTATCATGGTCCGCCAACTTTGCTCAGCAGAGTTGAGACACAGCACATTGGCGCAGCGGCCCTTCACCACTTTCCCTGAGTTGTATCATCCCCCTTTTTTATGTCCGTTGTGATAAATTTAAGGGGGGTATTTAATCCCAGGTCACGACAGTCGGTACGTTCCGACAGCTGAGACCCTGGCCCGTTTTCGTTTTGCTCGACTGCGAAACGCCAGTTGGGATTCAATGTCCCGTTTGCCGATCAGCGAAACGGGGGCATGTCTGCGTAAACGCCGTGGGTTGTCGAGATTCGGCCGTGATAGTGACAATTCAGCAAAATGGGGCGATGGCTTTTAAAGTCGGGCCCGTTCTGTCGATCTGCCTTTTCAATGGTTTCGGGAAAGACCGCATTGATTAGGCGCCCGCCTCTATTGCTCCTGTCAGAAATATTGGCTGTCGACATTCACAATGTCGATGTATGGTTAATGTTGACATTGGGGACCAATTTGGCATCGGACGTGTACTGTAACTCCAGGCTGTGTTGGTTTAACTACCATATATCGTACGCGGCATACGTGCAGGGTCACTCATACCCCCCCCCCCCCTCCGGCGCTGGGTTCTATTCCCGACCACACCGTGCGGTTTCCGATGATTATATAGATATCACTTTAGCAGGTTGTTTTGCCACCTTCCGATGGCATTCCGTAGCTTGGCACAGTCAGGTGTCGTGGGTTTGTTGTACTTTTCCCAGAGAAGGATCTATCCGGCGCTAAGCCCAGGAAAAGCCGTGAATAAGCCGGACTTACACGATGCATACTTTCTAGTAACGCTCTGTTGTGCTTCCTGCTAGCGGAGAGGTGACCTGGATTGGCCTCGGTCTCCCGGGCTCTGTAACGATCTCACGCCGCCCGTGTTAGATTTTACAGCGAGCCCTGGAAATATGAGGCGTCTGTCGTACCTCCCATACAGGCAGGATCCCCCCAGCCGGCATAGGGAAGTGTAAGACCCGGAATTGTAATCCGCTTCTCCATGGGGGGCGACCGTCCATGGGACTCAGGGTCACATATTTGGGGAACGCTATATGGAAATAGTCTAACGATAACAACAGAAGTGAAATCCAACTCTAGGAACATCTGTGGATCCTATAATCTGGGAGTAGTCCTGTCCCCTCATCCTAGGTAATGATTGTGGGGTCACACTGACCGTCTATACACGGGGGGCTACAAATGAATTTCCCACACATCTGATTTATAGCGACACATAGGCTGCAACCTCAGGAATGAGGGTCCTTGCAGAGGTGACCGGACACCATGCTAGTTCTCCCGTTACTTCTGTGACTCCTCGTTCCCCGCTGTCTGCCCTGTCTCCGTCATGCACCCTGGTCACAGCGCCCCCCCCCCCCCCCGGTGACCTGTCCTGTCTCTGTCATGCACCCCAGCCACAGCGGCCCCCCGCTATCACTGCTCCTATATAATAACTGGCTGGGGGTGTCCTGTCCTGTCTCCGTCATGCACCCCGGTCACAGTGCCCCCGCTATCACTGCTCCTGTATAATAACTGGGGGTGTCCTGTCCTGTCTCCGTCATGCACCCCGGTCACAGCGCCCCCCCTGCCCCCGCTATCACTGCTCCTATATAATAACTGGGGGTGTCCTGTCCTGTCTCCGTCATGCACCCCGGTCACAACGCCCCCCCCCCCCCCTCCCGCTGTCACTGCTCCTATATAATAACTGGGGGTGACCTGTCCTGTCTCCGTCATGCACCCCGGTCACAGCGCCCCCGCTATCACTGCTCCTGTATAATAACTGGGGGTGTCCTGTCTCCGTCATGCACCCCGGTCATAACGGCCCCCCGCTATCATTGCTTCTATATAATAACTGGCTGGGGGTGTCCTGTCTCCGTCATGCACCCCGGTCACAACGCCCCCCCCCCCCCCCTCCCGCTTTCACTGCTCCTATATAATAACTGGGGTGACATGTCCTGTCTCCGTCATGCACCCCGGTCACAGCGGCCCCCCGCTATCACTGCTCCTATACATTAACTGGGGGTGACCTGTCCTGTCTCCGTCATGCACCCCGGTCACAGCGGCCCCCCGCTTTCACTGCTCCTATATATTAACTGGGGGTGACCTGTCCTGTCTCCGTCATGCACCCCGGTCATAACGGCCCCCCGCTATCATTGCTTCTATATAATAACTGGCTGGGGGTGTCCTGTCTCCGTCATGCAACCCGGTCACAGCGGCCCCCCGCTATCACTGCTCCTATATATTAACTGGGGGTGACCTGTCCTGTCTCCGTCATGCACCCCGGTCACAGCGGCCCCCGATATCATTGCTCCTATATAATAACTGGGGGTGACCTGTCCTGTCTCCGTCATGCACCCCGGTCACAACGGCCCCCGCTATCACTGCTCTTATATAATACTGGGGGTGACCTGTCCTGTCTCCGTCATGCACCCCGGTCACAGCGCCCCCCCCCCCCCCCCGCTATCACTGCTCCTATATAATAACTGGGGGTGACCTGTCCTGTCTCCGTCATGCACCCCGGTCACAGCGCCCCCCCCCCTGCTATCACTGCTCCTGTATAATAACTGGCTGGGGGTGTCCTGTCTCCGTCATGCACCCCGGTCACAGCGCCCCCCCCGCTATCACTGCTCCTATATAATAACTGGGGGTGACCTGTCCTGTCTCCGTCATGCACCCCGGTCACAGCGGCCCCCGATATCATTGCTCCTATATAATAACTGGGGGTGACCTGTCCTGTCTCCGTCATGCACCCCGGTCACAACGGCCCCCGCTATCACTGCTCTTATATAATACTGGGGGTGACCTGTCCTGTCTCCGTCATGCACCCCGGTCACAGCGCCCCCCCCCCCCGCTATCACTGCTCCTATATAATAACTGGGGGTGACCTGTCCTGTCTCCGTCATGCACCCCAGTCACAGCGCCCCCCCCCCCCCCCCCCCCCTGCTATCACTGCTCCTGTATAATAACTGGCTGGGGGTGTCCTGTCTCCGTCATGCACCCCGGTCACAGCGCCCCCCCCCCCCGCTATCACTGCTCCTATATAATAACTGGGGGTGACCTGTCCTGTCTCCGTCATGCACCCCGGTCACAGCGGCCCACCCTTTCACTGCTCCTATATAATAACTGGGGGTGTCCTGTCCTGTCTCCGTCATGCACCCCGGTCACAGCGGCCCCCGCCCCCGCTATCACTGCTCCTATATAATAACTGGGGGTGACCTGTCCTGTCTCCGTCATGCACCCCGGTCACAGCGGCCCCCGCTATCACTGCTCCTATATAATAACTGGGGGTGACCTGTCCTGTCTCCGTCATGCACCCCGGTCACAGCGCCCCCCCCCCCCCCCCCCTGCTATCACTGCTCCTGTATAATAACTGGGGGTGTCCTGTCTTGTCTCCGTCATGCACCCCGGTCACAGCCGCCCCCCCGCTATCACTGCTCCTATATAATAACTGGGGGTGACCTGTCCTGTCTCCGTCATGCACCCCGGTCACAGCGCCCCCCCCCCCCCCCCCCCCCCCGCTATCACTGCTCCTGTATAATAACTGGCTGGGGGTGTCCTGTCTCCGTCATGCACCCCGGTCACAGCGCCCCCCCCCCCCCCGCTATCACTGCTCCTATATAATAACTGGGGGTGACCTGTCCTGTCTCCGTCATGCACCCCGGTCACAGCGGCCCACCCTTTCACTGCTCCTATATAATAACTGGGGGTGTCCTGTCCTGTCTCCGTCATGCACCCCGGTCACAGCGGCCCCCGCTATCACTGCTCCTATATAATAACTGGGGGTGACCTGTCCTGTCTCCGTCATGCACCCCGGTCACAGCGGCCCCCGCTATCACTGCTCCTATATAATAACTGGGGGTGACCTGTCCTGTCTCCGTCATGCACCCCGGTCACAGCGCCCCCCGCTGTCACTGCTATATAATAACTGGGGGTGACCTGTCCTGTCTCCATCATGCACCCCGGTCACAGCGCCCCCCCGCTATCACTGCTCCTATATAATAACTGGGGGTGTCCTGTCCTGTCTCCGTCATGCACCCCCCCCCTGCTATCCCTGCTCCTGTATAATAACTGGGGGTGACCTGTCCTGTCTCCGTCATGCACCCCAGTCACAGCGCCCCCCCCCGCTATCCCTGCTCCTATATAATAACTGGGGGTGACCTGTCCTATCGCTACTGCTGCGTCCAGTCAGCATAACCATAGAGCAGTTGATGTTCCATCATTATTGTGTAAAGGCTGCAAATGTGAATGAGCTGCATTGGCTGTGAAGGCCGTCTCCTGGGCATTAGCAGCTCCGTGGCCCTGAGATACCCAGTAACTCGGAATGGGGACCATAGAGAGCAAACTCCAGGGGGGCAGGGACCAATGTGATTGGCCAAATATTCTCTGTCTGTGCTGCGGAATATGTGTGCGCTATATAAAGCACCTCATTGCACTGCTGCCCTTGTGACGGTGTAACGTGGAATCTGGCACCGATGTGTTGGGTCACACACACACGTCCTGGCAGCCCCTCTGAAAGCCAGACGTTGTGTGATGTACGTGCGAAGGACTATGGCCATTTACCCGCTGCGCCTCTCGTCTTCCAGCACCTGTTGATGCCACGGAGCAGAGTCACCAACTGCGCCTAGACCCCGAGACTTGGGTCAACGCTGTTGTGTATACCGGTCATGTCAGCCTTCCGCCGACGTTATTGACATGTACAGCTGGCTGTATCCCGACTGGCCGCGTTGGATGTCTCCGCTACAGATCGATTTCCCTCGTGTTCCCTGAGAGCACATCCTGTACCTGTTTTGTAGGGGTGAGGACCTGCACCAGGATCCAGCGGAAGCTCCCGCCGCCTTCTGTGCGGAACGCTGTGAAAGTACTTTACAGTAAATATTATTACTGGCGGATTCCTGTGAAACCCATTGAGGATCCCCTTCCTGCTGTAACGCTACACTCGCATATTTGGGGGGCCTGAAGTCCGGACACCCCATTTACAGTCTTTTCCCCCGAGACGAGTTTTACTTCATGCGTCGGTAAAACAAGTTTATGATCTTTGTTTTTATGGTCCTGTCCCATTCTTCTCTGTATACAGCCAACGCTGTCATACCCGTTCTCGTTCCATCGGGACACCGCGTGCTAAATGTATTAACTTCTCTGCAACCAAAGGACTAGATAAACCGCAATGTTACGCAGTGTTGTATTTATACTTTTTCCACCTTCGGATGACTTGTATTGCCCAAAATACAGCTTTCAGGTGCTCTTTTTCCGGGCGTTGTGGAACTACAAGTCACAGCATGCACACATACGGACGCATACAAAGATCTGGGGCTCTGTCCGTTGCGCATGGACGTCGGGAAGTCGCTCTTTGATCGGCTGCGGCCCTGCGGTTAGGACCAGCAGGAGGTGGCGGAGCGCAGGGGGAGCTGATGACAAAGTCCTGGAATGATTTTGCGCACACGGACTAATCGTTGTTTGTGAAAATCACAGAGCATCCAGGAGATCGCTGCCAAGTCCTCCATGCGAGAATACGAGGCCCAGCTGGCGTCCGGCATGAGCTGCTCTTGTTTACATGCTGCGGCCGGGGCTGTTCCGCCGGTAATGAGGACTGCATGGCGTTCCTGACCCAACGTCAGCCTCTTACAGCTGCAGACCTGCCGTTAACTCTTCTGCGGACGGAGAGCGACCAGAAGCAGCGATGCAGCCGATGTCCCAGACTGGTCCCTGCGGGCAATCATGTATGCGCCGTACTCCCTGCTTGCGAGACAGACAAGCGGTATCCGGGTGACGGTTCGACCACGAATGGTCGACGGGCACATGGTAGACATGGCAAAATGGTGAGCGTGTAATAGGTTGACAGGACAGTGGTCTGCAAATGAAAAGGATAAAAAAAACTGAGTTTTTCACAATTTTTTTTTCTTCCTTTGGACTTTTTCATGGTTTACGGGCTATACGGATTATGTCGGGGAACGGTAACACGTGCCAAGTGCAGTGGAAGCGGAGACAAGTATGGAGAGTGAAGAGAACCATATGAGGGGGCACGCTACAGTGATTGGGGGTTCGTGTCAACTCGTGCACCCAAAAACATGAATTTAAAAATGCATGTCCACCTTTTCAATGTCAACATTTTTCACTGTTTCATGTTGACCTTTTCCCGTTTTGACCATTCATGGTCGACCTAGACATTGTAAACCCTATAGCAAAGCAAACAGTGGATTGGTGCGTTCATATACTGGGCGGGGCATACTGACGGCAACGCAGCTTAACTGACTAAAATTTTACTTTTTTGTTTTTTTCCTGTAGCGTACAATCCACTACCTGCAATACAAAGTGCACAGAGGTCACATTGCTGCAAATGCACTGGAATATTAAGGTTACATCCCATATTTTATTATAGGACTCCCCATGTATTTTATTAGACCGTCGTTGGATGTACATCGCGGTGTCCCAGCTGCAGGTGCCGTTATTATTGGGGGGGGGGGGAGGGGGAGAGAGACGCAGCCTGCACAGGCTCTCACGTTTTCAGGAGTTTTTGGAAGTTCTTCTCTGTGCTGGAGTCTAAATAGATCCCAGATTTGTTATATTAAACGGTCCAAAATATTCCGCAGCTACACAGGCGTGGGAACCGCGTCCTAGGGAGCCTTGTATTTTTCCATGGAGTTTTCATGGCCTCCAAAATTCTGAGTTATTTTGCTTGTTTTATGCTGCATATGTTGGGCACCAGCTCTCTGCAGCGTGGGGCAAGAGTATAGTGACAGATCGCTCCCTCACCATGCAGCGTGGGGCGAGACTGTGTAGTGACAGATCGCTCCCTCACCGTGCAGCATGGGGCAAGAGTATAGTGACAGATCGCTCCCTCACCATGCAGCGTGGGGCGAGAGAGTACAGTGACAGATTGCTCCCTCACCGTGCAGCATGGGGCAAGAGTTTAGTGGCAGATCGCTCCCTCACCGTGCAGCATGGGGCAAGAGTATAGTGACAGATCGCTCCCTCGCCGTGCAGCGTGGGGCGAGAGAGTACAGTGACAGATCACTGCCCCACTGTGCAGTGTGGGGCAAGAGTATAGTGACAGATCGCTCCCTCACCGTGCAGCATGGGGCAAGAGTATAGTGACAGATCGCTCCCTCACCGTGCAGCGTGGGGCGAGAGAGTACAGTGACAGATCACTGCCTCACTGTGCAGTGTGGGGCAAGACTGTGTAGTGACAGATCGCTCCCTCACCATGCAGCGTGGGGCAAGACTGTATAGTGACAGATCACTGCCTCACCGTGCAGCGTGGGGCAAGAGTACAGTGACAGATCGCTCCCTCACCATGCAACGTGGGGTGAGACTGTGTAGTGACGGATCACTGCCTCACTGTGCAGTGTGGGGCAAGAGTATAGTGACAGTTCGCTCCCTCACCGTGCAGCGCGGAGTCATATTATAGTGGCAGATCGCTCCCTCACCGTGCAGCATGGGGTCATATCATAGTGGCAGATCGCTCCCTCACCGTGCAGCATGGGGCGAGAGTACAGTGACGGATCACTGCCTCACTGTGCAGTGTGGGGCAAGAGTATAGTGACAGTTCGCTCCCTCACCGTGCAGCGTGGGGTCATATTATAGTGGCAGATCCCTCCCGCACCGTGCAGCATGGGGCGAGAGTACAGTGACGGATCCCACCCGCACTGTGCAGCCTGTATGAGGACTTCATCCTGATTTAGGATGTGGACATCCATTTTTGTGTGTGTGTTTTAGCCTTTCCCTCATCCCTGACCATAACCCCAAAGATAATGGTTAAAATGTTGTCCTGTTCCAATATGTCAACAGTCGTTTTTCAATGTCAGCATTTGTTAATGCCATAAATGTTCTCAATGACCTTCAGAAGCTGTTGAGGTTCTGACCAGATCCCCTAAAATAAAGGCGTATGAAATGCAGCTTATCGATTCGCTATGAAGTAGCGCCATCACCGGAGCTTGAGGCGTGAGGTTGCTGGTGGCTCATTACTGGTTCACCCGATAAAAAGCCTCCACAATGTACAGGTGACTGTCCAGGGTGCTGTTTGGGTTAAGAAACCCTATTGGACAAATGCTGATGTTCAGGCATAATTTCCTGGGGTATAGTTTTTAGCTAAGCAAATGGGTCACACGACGAGGGGCATAATCTCTTATTACCTACAGCGCAAATACTGACTCCGCCCCTGGGACTGCAGCAGCCGCAGTGACACAGAACAGTGCCGTGCCGGTGACACGTAACAGATTCTAAGTTACCTGGGTAACTCCACACTGCGCTGCAGATGGGGCAGATGTAATGTGTGCAGAGCGCTAGATTTGGGAGGGAAAGTGTCCAGACTCCACTACTAAACTGCAGTGTAAAAATAATGTTTTCCAGCATGTGTGGGCTACCTGCAAAAGCATCCAGTATTTACCCTGCACACAAAATTGATCACGCTTGCAGCATGGTATGTCCAGGTGCATAGTTGCTTCTTTTTCTCTTATTTCCAACTGCGAATCAGCCCCAGAATCTGTGAAGGCACTCCCAACAGTCCAGGTGTTGGGAAGGGTACCGGGCGGGATCCCGACTGTCAAAATGCTGACAACCGGGTGCCCGACGGCCACCCGCTATTTTCCCTCGTGGGGGTCCATGACCCCTATAGAGGGAGAATAGAATAGGTGGCTCGCGTATCGAGCCACCGTGCCCGCAGCGTGGCGAGCGCAGTGAGCCCGCAAGGGGCTTTTTTTGCGCTCGCCATGCTGTCTGACTCCGGCCAGTCGCGATCCCGACGTCAGGATAATGACTGTCGGAGTCCCATACCACACCCGTTGGGAATGCGTGTCCTACTGAGTGTGACAAGCTCCTTGTTAAAGTCCTCGATGATGAGTTGGGCTGATGGGAACCACAATTCCCTCCACTGTACATGAAATACAGCGATTACGCCACATCTGTATCTGACGTAACCTGCTTTGCATTGACCTTCTGTAGTATAATAGATTGGGGAAGTCATGTGTAACAGATAAATGCTTCCCCTCACAGCCCTGTGTCTGCTTAATATCTCTATGTGACCACTGCTAATAGCTCCGATATAAAGCAGCTGATTTAGGGGATTTTTCTGGTTCATTCGCAATGGCAGATTCGCTCTCAGATGGACAAATCCATGTGGACTGCAGGTGGGGCAGATGTAACATGTGCAGAGAGAGTTAGATTTGTGTGAGTTATTTTGTTTCTGTGCAGGGTAAATACTGGCTGCTTTATTTTTTAAACTGCAATATAGATCTCACTTTGAAATACACAGCCCACCCAAATGTAACTCTCTCTGCACACATGACATCTGCCCCCCTGCAGTGCACATGGTTTTGTCCATCTGAGAGTGAATTTGCCTTTGCAAGTGAACCAGAATAACCCCTTTAGTCTCCTCTACCTTTCTATCAGCATAGTGTCCGTAAGCAATGGAGTCCCCATTCAACAACTGAACCTCTTGACCATGGGTAAAACTCCTACTGTACTTTTAGGTCTTCCCGTTAAATGTCTGCCTCCGCTCTGCACCCTTTTTAGTATGTGCATCTACCCCTATACGGGCCCGGTCAGGTGCATCCTGGTGCTATGACAGCCTTCCGCATGCACTCTGACGCTCCAAATGGGTTCTTGGTAGAATATTCCAATGCCCATCCATCGCCCATACAAAGGAATCTGCGATCCCACTCTTCAGAGTTTAGACTGCAGCTTGCTGGGACGTATTCTCCTACCTGCTGGTGCCTATGCTGCAGTAACTCTGATTGGTGAGATACCGGAACTCCCTGGGGGATCTCCTGTATTGTACAGCACTGAGTATTCTCCTACGAATGTACCCCCTCATTTCAGAGTTCCTTATATACCATGGGCCTGGTGCATAATCCGCAGATGCGCCAACTGCCCTAGTTTCCCTTTGCCTGTTATGGCCCAGTTACGCCACTTAAATCATGGCATTTCCGGTGCGTTCTTGCTGAATGGAAGTACCCGGCGGCCTCTGTGGGTTCGCAACGCATTCTAGCCGTAAATCTAGCGTTCTGGTCACAGGCTCTGGCTGGAATAATCATTTTGCTATAGTCTGCCACCTGACACAGATTATTTGTGGGATCCTGCAGGGCAGAATTAGGAGCGCCCACATTTACCTTACTATCAGGGGGGGGGGGGGGGGGTTTGGCATTTATCGCCTGCTCTGGATCTGAGATTTTCTACATATTTTGTTTCCAAATTCCGTTCGTGGCATCGCAGAGCCAGATCTGCCGGTCTCCAGCGAGGAGAGGCTGGGAATTTGGCAGAGCTGATGATAGTCTGTAACTGGGTAAGAGGCAGTGTCAGGGAGAGGAGCTGGAATCCCAAAGCATTCTCTCACACACACCCCCCCCCCCCCTCAGCACCCTCTCTCTCGGTGCCCCGCTCTCTCTCTCTCAGCACCATTCTTTCAGTGCCCCTTCCTTTCAGCCCCCCCTTTTTATCTATCTCACTCTCTTTTTTTTTTTTTTTTATGATTCGCATTTATTTATTTGTTGTTAAATACCGGATCATCTTACCGCGTCTGGCTGACTCCGAGCTGGGTCGGGGAGAGATTCCGCAATCTTTCCCAGGAACGTGGTTAGAATTTGTAGTCTCTGGGCATCTGATAACAAATGGAATGATGTCCCCCAAGAACGGTTGTTGTCCAATAACTGTTGTCATCAGGTGCAGTAACTGAATGAGATGCCAGCTTGGCCAACTAGGGGTCTAACGGGCTTTAATCATACCCCTGGCACAGAGTGACCTGGGAACAAGCTGGTAGGGGGGTACCCCTTCTGTGATACACGCAGTGTAAGCCGGGGCATGCCCCTGCGCTGGTCGCGGTTCCTCCACTAACTGATCCCACCGCTAGAACAGAGAAGATAACAAGGAAGATGCCCAAACTCCCTCACAAGTTGCTTCAGTCACGACAGAAAGAGATAATTAATGCCATGATCTATCTTTACACCCATTAAGGTTCGTTAACATTTGGGTGTACACTATATGATGGGGCCTGATTCAAAAGTCATCATTAAAATGCAGATATCGATATTTACCCATCAACGAGGAGCAGTAATTGTAATGCACATGGTACTGCAGGATGGGAACGACGCGTTTCTTGGGTTTTAAATTAATATACAAATTATAGACACGCACAAGTAATGTGTAGTAAAGGGCGTTCTGCCCATGATTACTTCCTGTGAGGCCAGTGTAGATTGGTGTTCCAGGGACAGCCCGATGACTGCAAACTGTGCTGCGTGACATGCGCTAGCTGGAAACGGTTCAGGCACTACTGTGCTTATAGGATCCATACATTTCTGTGCTCATAACCCTTGTTATAGAGGGTACACAAGGGTGGAGATATGCACTATGTTTCGATTTTACTTCTAGAAGAAAATGGAATGTTTTTTTTTCTACATTGGATACAGATTCGATCCCAGTGCGCGCTCCTGTGTAGTGTGAATCGAATAGAAAAATAGGCTTGGCATGCAAGACTATATAGTACAGATCTGTTCTATATAGTTAATATCGTGTGCATTTTGCGCAACATTCGATCCCAATCGAATCGCAAGCAAAATCGCATTGTGTGCACCCACTATTGGCCTACGGTGAGGGTTCCTGTAGACCCGTGTATTTATGTGAGGGTGTATAGAGTTCCCCCTACTGCAGAGGTGGGGAATACACGACTGTCCTCCGCTCTGGCCGGTTCCCACCAGTCCTGTGCCAGGATGATGTACACAGAGAAGGCTGTACAGGTGCGGAATCCTCGCGGCTGACCGCGGACTGTAAATGTTTCCTGATAGGGGCTTCTGGTGATGAATCTGTCTCCTGAGCTTAGCCAGGGATGGACGCAGATGTGGGGAATCACGGAGGCTCCGTCTGAGCGGATTATCAGTCCGGTAAATAATGTGGAGGTTGTGGCTTTGCGTTCCTGTAGAAAAAGGTAATTAACCAATTAATCTGATTTCCTGTATGAGGCAATAACAAGCCCGCCACACACAACCCAAACCCGCATTTCTTACAGTATACGCTATGAATACGACCCCTGGTTTGGTGTATACCAGTGATGGCTAACCTTGGCACTCCAGCTGTTGTTGAACTACACATCCCAGCCATGCCCTGCTACAGTTTTACTATTTGGCCATGCTAAAACTGATGCAGGGCATGCTGGGATGTGTAGTTCAACAACAGCTGGAATGTCAAGGTCAGCCACCACTATTCTATATGCTGGAAACCGTCCCAGAATATGGAGGTTAGTGGTTTGTGACGGAATTTATTATACAGCAAGTCACTTCCTGAGACAGTCATGACCTCATTGAGACACGAGGTGTAGAATGAGTGATGTCACGGTTCCATAACTTCCATGCCTGTTCTGTTCAGCTCTTCTCCAATCATCGGACACTGTTTACTGAACCAGGTTGGTTAATGATGCCGGTGCCTGGCCGATACTAAATTTTTCACCTTTTTGACCTTGTCCCATCTCAAGTTGTGGGATGAACTTCAGCTGTTTGAATAGAGACGGGAGATTATACCTTATAATTATTATTTTTTCCCGCAAAGCTGTAGTGTGATTGCGGGGTAACACTGAACAGCGGATTTTTTTTTTTTTTGTAGTGGTCCTTTCATACATTGGTTACTCACTTAAAGACATTATTTCTGATCAGCTCAGTGCCATGAAATTTCTGGGATTATTATTTATTTATAATATATAATCGTTAATCCCCACACACGCTGCCTACAAGTTGTCGTCTGGCTCCACCAATCCTAATTCTGTTTCTTTTCTTGTAATCTGATTCTCACAAATGCCATATTGGTCATGCCATCACCCTGCACCTATCGCAGGCCACGCCGTTCCTCTTCCTGCCTCGGGTGTGCTATCGGCGCTGAGCTACAGACCAGAGTGTGCTAGGAGCACCGGAGCAGACGGAAACACCCTGGGCAGGATAGAGCATGGGGTCTGACAGGTGAGGTCATAGAATGAACACTAATGCGTTGTAGACCATCCAAGGCGGTCCCATAGTGGTTGTAATGGTGGCCATGACTGGTGATCCGCAGAGGTGGGAGCATATACTATAACTGAGCGACGTTCCCACCCCACACATCTACGCATCCGGGACACTTATCCTATAAGCACCTGGAATTCTGTTGGAGAAAGAGCGCTACATTTAATTATTATTATTGATTGGGACCTCAATGTTGACCAGGATACTGTATTAAGATGTCTCTGTTTGACAACCATCGATGGATACTTGTCCTAACCATCGATGATGTGTCCTTGAGCAAGGCGAGCTATAGGTGGGCATAGGAACACAAACTGTGTTGCATGAATTCTATTGAAACACCCTTTCAGCAAGAATCAATTGATCACCCTTGCACCATCGATGGCAAAACCATCGACAATTGGGAAACAATCAATAACGATCAATGGCCAACTGTAGTACAGTGTATATACCGATCTCACGTTACATGTGGTCACTCTAAACCAATCGCCTGATATTTCTGTGGGAGATATTCAGGGGAGTCCAGGCACATTTTTGGGGATTCTATTCCTAGTTGGGGTTCCTTGAAGACTAATCCCTGATCGTTTGGCTACTGCTACGCCTGGATGGACGGAGCCTTGGCAGAATCCCAGCCAAGTGTTTCCAGAGTCTTTACAATGTAAGCTCTGGCAAGCAGGGCCCTCCGCCCTCATGTGCTTTTCCTTCTCTGACTACAGCAGCACCTAGCCCTTGGTCTATATCAGGCATTCCCAAGCACGGTCCCCAAGGCACACCAACAGTGCAGGTTTTAGTGATATCCAGGCTTCAGCACAGATGGTTTAATCCGAATCCCTCAGATACTAATTAAGTCACCTGTGCTCAAGCCTGGATATCTACAAAACCTGCACTGTTGGTGTGTGCCTTGAGGACCGTGGTTGGGAATGCCTGGTCTATATGGTAATGACATAAAGAGATGACACAGAATGATAAAAAAAATAAAAATCATGTTGACCTTGTCAAGTCCCATGTTGACACATTGCTCGCGTCGACCGCGTGCAAGTAGTGTTAACCCATTGAGCGTACACGGTTTATATACCCTGCACTTTTCCTACTACTGTAAGTAATTTGTGAATGTACTTTGTTAGGCGCTGCAGAACCCTTGTGGCGCAGTAGGAATACAGGATAATAACAATAACAGGGCTATGCTCGGACGGACGGGGCCTCAGTAGAACCCGGCCTGGGATTCCTGAGTGGGGTTAAGTTTTAATGGCAGCCTCACAAAAGGGAGGGGAGGGGGGGGTGGGGGGTCCGTGCAAGCTGCAGGAAGCTGTTTGGCTTTAACAATTTGTACAGAAGGTTTTAGTTTGCTGAGTCCCAGATTGGTGTCTGCCCCCCCCCCCCCCCCCCCCCCTCCTCTCCGCTTTCTGTGTGTCTGAACTTCACCATCAGAAATGATGCAAATATCTGCACATCGCTGCCTGGTGTATCGTGCGCACCATCTGCATCTATATGTAGGCGTCTGAGCGTCTGCCTGCGTCTCCCGGCCTCGTTATCTGCACACATGTATGTGCACATTCCACAAGACTGTAAACAACTGCAAACTCGCCCCAGATGTCATATTCGTTCTATCCAGCGCATAATCAGGCCTGCCTACCCTCCCGGAATAGCCGGGAGGCTCCCGAAAATTGGGTCCCCCTCCTGGCCTCCCGGGAAGGTCGGCAATCCTCCCGCAATTGCCAGGCAGCTCCCGCACCCCCCTTCCGTGCCACACTAATTACCGGGTCCGCGGCAAGGGGCGGGACTAAAATGACGCAAATTGCGTCATTTTAGGCCCTGCCCCTACTCGGGAACCAGCAAATTGCGATGTTTGCATGGATTGGGGGCGGGACTTTCAGTCATCAGCCCCACCCCCCGACCTGGAGATCCAGCTCTCCTTTCCGGGCTTCTCCCGGAAAGGCTATTTGAAAAGTTGGCAAGAATGCGTATAATCCGTATTCTGTCACTGCCGCAACCGGCTTCCTCCCCCGGAGCTGCACATTTCCATATAGCGCTTGAATATATGTTCGTTATTGCAGACAGCGCCTGCGGTAATTCTGTGCATGTGTGTTATGTAGGCATAGTTCTTCCGCATTTCAGAACGATGCGTTCCGCCACCGACCGCGTCAGCGCTGCCATATATGGTGGATGTGGATTATCTCACTGACCGTGCCTAGGCAGGCAGTCACTACGTCACTACCTGAACATGTCGATACCCAATTAGTATGGGGCTTCTCCCTGCACGGCTCGCTCCGCTAACAAAGCTTTACCATTTGGGCTCCACGTGCCGTGGGAACGCGTGACAAAGTATGAAAATAATCGAAAAATTCGAAAACATTCGTTTTACCGGGGTGTGGTATGAAGGGCCGACAGTTGGAATTCCGATGGTCCATATAACGACATTGGAATCCTGACCGCCGGTACTGGGGGGGGGGGGAGGGGTGAAAAGTGAAACGCGTAGCCGGAAACTGCAGAGTCTCCTTTTGCGACCCTGTTATGTGAGAGATAGCTAAGCAGAACTAAAATTCAAGCCTAGCGCCCTTTATCACCTCTGGCACCAGTCCGCCTGAAGACAGAAGTAGGAAGTAGGGCAACCAATCAGAATCTACTTATTTATTTAGCACATTTTAAAAGATAATACATAGTATCTAGTTGCCCATAGCAACATCCCATGTGAAGTAGAATTCCCATCTTAGTAACCCTCCCCCACTCACTGAAACGATGTTCAAATGTTCTGCTCGGCCTCCACTGCTGCAAGTGAATCTGCTCTGTCCGCTAGGTTCTTGGCCACACGGGGTACTGCATCACCCCCTTGTTTTAGCGCAGATTTCAGTCTGCATATAATTGGCGCACAGATAATGGGCCGCTCCTGCAGGATGGGGGGGGGGGGGGCTGTGATGTCTTCATAGTGCCTGATGATAGCCTCAATGTAACGCAGAAATCATCTGTCACCTCCGGCTCTCAGGTGTCAGCATTGCGGGATTTAGGATCCTGTGCTGTAATCCAGGCGCGGTTACATGGAGATTATGCGGAATACACCATTTATTAGCACTGAGCTGGTCATTGCAGGGAAATCCTTACTGATGGGCTCTCCTTCCCGGAGGTCTGGCTGTGATGAAAGGGGTTACAAGGTGGAATTCCGATGCAGTTTAATCAGGGACCAGCCTATGGCCTATTGCGATCTTCCAATCAGCAGCCAGGGGACCGTGACTTACTCAGCAGGAGGTCTGACACCGAATCCATGACCAATCAGCAATTCCAGGACTGACTTCCTACATCCGGAGGCATCTCTGTTACAGCATCCCATTATGCCTCTGGGGGGGGGGGGGGGGGGGGGGATTTTTGGGCCAGGAATCCTATCCATACACAAGGCTTTATAGTGTCCCCGAGGCATGAGGCACCGGTGCCTCCTATACACTCTGTCATTGGGTGTCTCCGTCCTGGCACATTTGGATCTATGGATGTGTGGAGCCCAAGGGCTGGATGTGGCACCTTGTAGTTCTCCTCCTGTTAGGACCCCTTGCAGGTTGGCGCAGGGCACAGTGCTTTTCTTAGTGACAGCGGTGGGGGCAGCAGGATGACTGACGCCCGATTCTGCTACTGGAGTTACAGCTCATATAAAATACCCGCTGGATATTGTACATAGACGGCGTCCAAGAGCAACAAGCGATCACCCGGCCAGGACCTCCCCACGGTCCCTGCATGTCATTTGGCCTCCGTTCTGGGCCATTCCAGGAACAGATTGGAAGCTATTGTTAGGACAATTGGCTGCACATTATACAGATGGGGAGGAGGAGGGGGAGTATTAGTATGTGAGTCAGGGAATTCAGAAATGTGCAGCGTGCAGAGGCTTCACTTCCCTGACTGCGGTGTGCCACGGGCTCAGTAATATGCCCGGTAGTGCCTGACCCCGGCCGTACCTCCTACTACCCCCCCCCCTCCCGACAGCGGCGTGCCACAGGCTCAGTAATATGCCCGGTACTTCCTGACCCCGGCTGTACCTCCTACTACACACCCCCCCCCCCCCCGACAGCGGCGTGCCACGGATTCCGTAATATGCCCGGTACTGCCTAACCCCAGCCTTACCCTCCTACCCCTCCCTCCTGTCTGCGGTGTGCCACGGATTGCGTAATATGCCCTGTACTGCCTAACCCTGCCCGTACCCTCCTCCCCCCCCCTGCTGACTTCGGTGTGCCACGGGCTCAGTAATATGCCCCTTACTGCTTTACCCTGGCTGTACCCTCCTACCTCTCTACCCCTCCCCCCTGTCTGCGGTGTGCCACGGACTGCGTAATATGCCCGGTACTGCCTAACCCTGGCTGTACCTTCCTACCACCCCCCCCCCCCCCCCCCCCCCCCGACTGCGGCGTGCCACAGGCTCAGTGACATGCCAGTTATTGCCTTACCCTCCTCCCTCCTACCCCTCCCCCTGACTGTGGCTTGCCACGGGCTCAGTAATATGCCGTTACTGCCTTACCCTGGCCATACCTTCCTACCCCTCCCCCAGGACTGCGGTGTGCCACGCACTCCGTAATATGCCCGGTACTGCCTAACCCCGGTTGTACTCTCCCACCCCTCCGGGTTTGCGGTGTGCCACGGACTGCGTAATATGGCCAGTACTGCCTAACCCCGGCTGTACTTCCTACCACTCCCCCCCCCCCCCCCCCCCCCCCCGACTGCGGCGTGCCACAGGCTCAGTAATATGCCAGTTACTGTCTTATCCTGGCCGTACCCTCCTACCTCTCTACCCCTCCCCTCCTGTCTGCGGCATGCCACGGACTCAGTAATATGGCCCGTTACTGCCTTACCCTCCTACCCCTCCCCCCCGGACTGCTGTGTGCCATGGACTGAGTAATATGCCCGTTACTGCTGTACCTCCTACCCCTCCCCCCTGACTTGGTGTGCCACGGGCTCACGTCAGTAATATGTAACCTTTTGACTGTCCACCTTCACAATGTTGACCTAATGCTTGTGTTGACCTTTTGATCCTGTCTTAGGCATGTCGACCTTTTGTCGGTGTCAATCTAAGGTCCTGTCGACCTTCCGTGGTCAACCCAATGTATGTCGACCTTTTAATTTTGGTGACGCAATGACCCATACCCTGTATCACATCCCTATTTCCGTATAGTGTAAGCTTGCGAGCAGGGCCCTCCGACCTCTCTCTCCTATTACCGTACCGTGGACCAGATGTATCAAGCTTCAATAAGTGATACAGTGGCGTGCTAAACAACCAGCCAATACACTCCCAACTGTCACTGTTCAACCTATCCTGTATAATGGCAGTTGGGAGCTGATTGGCTGGCTGTTATCCCTCTCCATTTTATCCCTTTGTTAAGCTTGAACCATCTGTGCGACCGTAAAGCCGGCGCTATAGAAATGACTGGCGTTACTCTCTGCTCTCTCCCGTTCCAC